>NW_007728627.1:100663-160417 GCF_000696425.1 Galeopterus variegatus | reverse complement strand
GTTGCCGGTCCCGGTCTGGTACGGGGGCGACACTGAGGGTTGCGATCCGTTGCCGGACACGGAAAAAGACAAAAAAAAAAACCTAAATGTCCACCAATGGATGATTGGATAAGGAAATTGTGGTATATATACACCATGGAATACTACTCTGCCCTAAAAAAGAATGAAATTCTTCCATTTGCAACAACATGGATGAGCCTGGAGAAACTTATGTTAAGTGAAATAAGCAAAACACAGAGGGATAAATACTGCTTGTGCTCACTTATATGTGGGAGCTAAGAGAGAAAGAAGGAAGGAGAGAAAGCTCACAGTGGTGCGTTGGACTTGCAGAGGGAGAGAACATACCTTGGGATACAAAGTGGAGTGAGGGAAAGAAGGAGGGGGAGGGAGGTTAGGGGTAATTGGGTGGGGAGACGGGGTACAAACACAATTTGTGGTAATGGGCATGTTGCCAGTATGGATCTGGCCTTCACATCTAGGATATGAGGGAGGACAATCAGCTTTGTGTCTTATGAATATTCATAACCAATAAAAGAAATTTGCTCATTCTTTCAATTTCCACAACTAACCTCTCATTCTGTTTCTTCCTATCTGCCCTTTAAGTAAGGCCTCTGGCATAGAAATCACAAGCTGTGTACATAAGGTTTCTTTTCAGGATAATTGAGGTTAGCTTGGCCCAACACAAACTGGGCTAGGCTGTCTGAGCCTGCAGACATTTCTACTGAGCTTGCCTGAATGTCTGACTTTTAACATCAGAGGGCTGAGGGCTCCACCTCCAGATCCTGTTAACACTGCTTCCCCCTGAACATGCAGATGGCCTGCGGCTGAGCAGATGACTGAGGGATGCCTTCAAACCCTTTAGCCAATCACAATCCCCCATGCCTGGCACTGCCCCTTACCCCTTCCATAAATGCACCATCTTCCTCACTGTGGGTAAGATGGATCTGAAATGCAAATCTCCCACCTTCTCTCATGGCCACCTTGTAATTAAACTTTCTTTCTCCACTGCAAAGACAATGTGCTTCAGTGATTGGCTTTCAGTGGCATGTGGGCAGACACCACTTGATTGGGTGACAATTCTACTGGAATTCTCTAGTACACCACTTTCTACGCACCCTCTCCCCTTGCTGCCTTCAACTAATTGCAATTATAGGTGCTCAATAAAGTTCGTTGTAAATATTCTGCCATCTATCAAAGGATGTTCATGCCCAGAGCCATTCCCCTCCAGGACACATACATGTTTGGCCCCTGTCATCCATGGCTGGAACTGGGGAGAAGTTTCTCAGTTAACCCAGGAGGGAAGAGGTCAGGGACTGGATTTGGATTGGAAATAGTGAGGCCAGAGACCACAGAGGTGGAAACACTTCCTGTGAGTGCATCCAAGGTGGGGCAGGTTGTGGTAAAGGAGGGGCTGCAGGAGTGGGCCTGGGTGTAGAGCCTTTGCCTGTCTTCAACCAGGAGAGCTATGATTTGATCTGTTTCTATAAAATAGGGTTTTTGGTAAGACTTTGTTTCTCACCCTCACACAAAGAGAGAGAGAGAGATAAATGGGAAGTGTTCTGATGCTTAAAAGGATAGGCACACATACATGCACATATCTTAAAATTCCTGTTGTGCACAATAACGGTCGACTCTTTCCCCATCACACCAAGCTGTTCTGTAACATGCCATATATGGTCTACGGTGGAGAATGCAGAGCTGGACGCCAAATTGCCTTTGCAACCTTGGGCAAAGTATGTAATGATAATGCTTCTCAGTTTCCACATCTGTAAAATGAGGATTATAGTGATACCAACCTCATAGCTAGGACTGAAATCATACTTGTAAACATTTAGCACAAACCCTGGCATTTAATAAGCATTCCACAATGACAGTTGTTATTTCTACTTATAGCTTATCTATGATGTAAATTTATAATTTGGTTTTCTTCTTGAGAACAGAGCTTGCCTCCTCCCATCGAATGGGTGCTTGGGGTAGAGGACTGACCTCATAACAGTCAAAATTCATCTCTACTCTTTGGAATGGCTGTTGTGTCCTTCTTTGGTAAATGTTTCTAAATAAGGGTGATTTTGCTTCCATGGGGTCTCTTTTCTGTGCATTTAGGTGTACCTTTGCAGCACAAAGGCAGTGTGTGGATTGCAAGTTAGCAGTCTGTTAGCTGTGGTGGGCTCTCAGGGTATTCTGCACATAGAGTCTGTACCGAGGTATGAGGTTGTTGTGCTCAAGAAGAGCACAAGTTGACATAAGAACTCTGAGCATTTACAAGCAGGACTCCAAGACAAAAGCCTCCAACTTGAAGGTCCTTTATAAAGAACACTCCACAGAAGGGGCAGTGCTGGGTCACCAACCTGTCCCAGCCTGTTCTCAAATAGGGACCTCCCAGTACCATAGTTCTCAGCTGTAGCAGTTCAGGCACTGTTTGTTTTCAAGGTGGGGAAAATGCATTCCTAAATGGAGCCTCTGCCATAAATTTGTTCTGGCTTTGGTACAGAGGCCCTAGACCCTCTCGTCCACAGTTTTTAAGCAAGAGGCAATATTAAGACAACCCAAGGGAAGAAGCCATCATCCCAAACCCTGTGGAGCACTAACTTTCCTGAATTCTCAGCTTGGGCTGAGTTGGGAGGTGTAAGAATTTTCCTTTACACTCAGAAGTAGAAAAGGATTCCCTTAATCTCTGTGTGATCATTCAGTTCTAGACACTAGGGCAGAGGTTCTCAGGCTGTTGTCCCTGGATCAGGTCCCACAGCAGCCTCTTCCTGGTGATTCTGATGGACACAAAAGTTGAAGAACCTCTAGTCTAGACCAGAGGTTCTCATACTTTGTTCTACAGATCACCCGGAGATCTCGTTAACATGCATATTCCAGTTCAGTAGGGAGGTGAGTGAAGGGAGTGTTGAGAATTTGCATTTCTAACAAATTCCCAGGTGAGATGTGGGTACTACCAATCTGAAGCCCACACTTAGGGTATCAAGGGTCTAAAGATGGTGCTGGAGGGCCGGCCCGTGGCTTGCTCGGGAGAGTGCGGTGCTGATAACACCAAGGCCACGGGTTCGGATCCCATATAGGGATGGCCGGTTTGCTCACTGGGTGAGCGTGGTGCTGACAACACCAAGTCAAGGGTTGAGATCCCCTTACCGGTCATCTTTAAAAAAAAAAAAAAAAAAAGGATAAAGATGGTGCTGGAGGTAGTGTTGCATGGGCTACTAAGAATTTAGTCTCAAAGTCTCAGTATTCTTTAGGCTATTGTCCCTGGGGTCCAAACAGATTGGGGACACCCTAGGATTCTGGACAGGGTAGAAGCGTGATACAAAATAGCTCAGTAGTTATAGATAGAAAAAAAATTTCCATTGTCAATTTAGGCATGGGAAGGAGTGACAATGGAGGCTGGAATCACAGAGCTAGTTCTGTGGGATTTATCCTGGGTCCAAAGAACTATAAGTCTCCTCCTACAGAGGCACACACAGTTGCTGGTTATGGTATAGTATTATGCCTTCTTTGAATCGTTTCACTGATGGTTCTCTAACTCCCTCCCACCCCTGCCTTTATATTTTTTGTTTTGTTTTGTTTTTGTTTTTCCTGGATAAGTGATCTTAAACGTTAAATTTTAATCTAAGTACAAAATACATTGAGGTGGTTTCTGATGGAAAAGAAAAGCTTGCCATTGATTTATGCTTTACAGTTTATGGAACATTATAAAGTCCTTTGTCTCATTTGATTTCACCTAGTACAACTAAAAGACATTTTACAATTATAAACAGTGTCAAGCACTCTTTCCTTAATTCCTAACCTCTTCAAGGGCATAGTGCAGAAAAGGCCAGTGGTCTGGGCCGGCCCGGTGGCGCACTGCTACAGTGCGCCGCTTGGGAAGCGCGGCGGCGCTCCCGCCGAGGGTTCGGATCCCACATACAGACCGGCCGCTCACTGGCTGAGCGAGGTGCGAGAGCAACACCGAGGGTTGCGATCCCGTAGCCAGTCCCGGTCCGGTACGGGCGGGCGCGACACTGAGGGTTGTGATCCGTGGCCGGTCACAAAAAAAGACAAAAAGGAAAAAAAAAAAAAAGAAAAGGCCAGTGGTCAAATCATTTCTCTGAGTGCGCTTCAGAAGTCATTACTCTACTAAGCTGCCTCAGTTCCCTGTGTGGCTGGAACCTGATCAGATCTGGAGACAGAGATTAGAAGAAGCACAATTTTATTTGGTCATTTATGTGGTCATGGAGGCCACGCTTTTTCATAGTGCGAATTGCATTTGTGTTTTAGGGAATTAGGCACTCCCCCACCCCCCATTCTGCATTTTGTTGAGGTCCTGTATTGGTCAAATTTCATCCCTTCTCTGGGTCCTGCATTCCTGACCTTCAAAGTAAAGTCTAGTGGTGTATACATACAACAGAATACTATTCAGCAATAACAAGGATCGATAAGGCATATGAGTGCATCTCAATGACATTAGACCGGGTAACAGAAGCCAGACTATAAAAGAGAACATACTGTATGATTCCATTTATATAAAACTTTAGAAAACGAGAACTCATTTACGGTAAGAGAAAGCAGGGAAGAGGCAGGAGGTAAGGATTACAAGGGGCACGAGAGAACTTTTAGGAGTGATGGATATGTTCACCAGCTTGTTTGAGGTAAAAGAAAGGACCAAGAGCCACTGGTGGAAGAAGAATAATGATACTTGAATAAGGAAGGTAAAAGACTGAGGGAGACGAGATGCTGCACAGGGAAGAAATCCTTTGAGAATCTGTTGTAATGCATATGGGAGAGAGAGGGGGGATTTTAAAGTTTTGTTGTACTGTGGATGAGTCCCCTCTTTAGCATTTTTCCAAGAGAAGCAGTAAAGATTTAAATTACTTCCCAGTTATTCTGGGTTGTCAGTACAGAACTTCCTAGGCGTTTTCCCCCATGCATCTAACAGCTGTCACCGTGGCCCCTGTAACTTCCCTCTCTCTGCCGGCCTCTGCTCTTTATTTCTGTCCCATCCTTTCCCTGTTGCTTCGACTCTGTTCCCTCTATTTGAGAAGCCTCTCAGGCAGAACGAGGTTCTCATTCCTGCATGTTCTCAGCTCTCCTGTGGCACTCTCTAGATTGTCTAAATTAAATTCCACTGCAAATTAAAATTGCACTGATATATCGTTTTCCACTTCTCAGACTGACAAGGATAATAAATTTGTTAACACACAGTGTTGGCAAGGCTGTGGGAAACAAGCATTCTCCTGCACTGCTAGTGGCAGGGAGATTAATTAGTACAACCTCTGGAGGGCAATCTGACAACTTCTATCAAAATTACAGATCCACGTACCCTTTGACCCAGCAGTTTGTTCCTCTTCTAGGAATTTATCCTACAGATATTCTTGTACATGTGATAAAGAATATATGTACAAGGTTATTTATTTCAGCAGTTTTTGTAATAGCACAAGATTGTCCATCAATAGGAAGTTGCTCACATAAAAATGGAAGATTCACATAGTGGAATGCTACATAGTCATTAAAAAGAATGAGAAAATTTTCATGTACTGACATACTGGTCTCCAAGATATACTGTTAAGCAAAAAGAACATAAGATCTTTTGTTAGCAGACCAGCATAATGATATGCTAGATCTGTTTTTTAAAGAGAGCATAAAAGAAAGATACACACATTCATTTGGGTATGCATGCAATATCTATGGAAGGATACATTAAAAAGTGGTAACCTTAGTTGCCTACGGGAGAAAGAATTGAAGGGCTAGGGCCAGGTCTATGAGTAAGAGGGATATACTTCATTGTATATTCTTTAATACTTTTGAACTGTGAACCGTAAGACTATGTTACCTCTTCCAAAAAGTATTCATAAAAAATTCAATGCCACAAATATTTACCACAAGCCTACTCTGTGTTTAGCACCAGATACGAGATATTGCCTGTCTTTAAGTCATCTCCATTACTAAGTTGTGAGCTACTTAGGGACAAAGTACTTTGTCTTATTCATCTAGAATAACCTTGAAAACACAAGCACTCAAATGTTTTGCTGAGCAGGAGATTGATCATTTTTCTCCAGGTGGGTTTTCTGTGCTCCATTGATACTTAGGTCCCTCAAAGAAGAAAACACTATATGTCAGGCACTGCTTTAGGTGGGTTTTTTATTTGTTTGTTTTACAGCCTTCTCCATTCTATAATCATAGCCAATTCATGAAACAGGTAGAATGATCTCCATTTTGAAAATGTGAAAGTTGATTCTCAGAGAGATTAGGAAAGTTACCCAACATCACGTAGCTAGTAAATGCCAGATTTGGGGTCCAAACCCAGCTTTGTCTGATTCCAAAGCCCATGCTTTTCATGATAAGGAATAGGAAAAGCGCCAAGCTACACCTATCCTGACTCAAGCCCTCACCAGCAGGAGGGCAGGTCCTATGAGTTGGTGGCCAACTATGGAGGCATGATTTGAAGAGAGCTGATTGGTTCCTTGCCCTTGACTACCAAAATGCCCAAAATTCTGCCACTGCAGGCCCCGGCTTTAAGAGTTCAGCACCTCATGGTTAATATCTATTTTTAAGTTCCTTTCAAAAATGTTACAAAAGAATAGATGTTGATAAAAAAATAAAGAGATACACAAATATAAAGAGTAGAGAGTGATTGTTTCTTTTAAACCACGCTTTCCAATACATGTATTAAATGATAAAAAATGACACACACTGGAATGTTAATAGTAGTTACATCTAGGTGGTGGAAAATAAATGATTTCTACTTTTCTGTATTTTTAGTTTGTTTTTTCTGAATTTTCTAATGGGGATATAGTAAAAGTAACTTTTTTTTAAGGAAGGAAATAGGTTTTTGGAAAACAAGTTTCATTAAAGAAACCAGAGGGGTTTCTGAAATCAGTGAAGTAACTTCTAAATGTTTGCTGAAGTCCTTCCCAGTGATCCTCTTGAGGTTATTATCCCTTGTTAAGCGGAAGTATTTGCCTAACCAGCTGGCTGGGTGTGGTCAAGGAGTAGCTCTGCTACACTGCGGAGCTAGGCTTCTGATGGCTGGTTGCATCACAGAGCTCACTTCCCCAGACTTGGGGCCCAGGGGAGCTCCTGGGTCCCCTCCACTCCTCACTTCCAGGTTCTCAGATGCCAACTCAAGTCAGCTCTTCCTGTGGAAGTGACCAGGTCCTCCTCTGGTGCACACTCTGACTCCTATGCCTGCCAGGCTTTAGGTCTCTCTTGTTGATGCTGTCTCCTTCCCAATGACAACAACCCTCTTGCTACCAAAGCAGAGCTACTGAGGGCCTATCTAGACCAAGCAACGAAAAGGTGAATAAGATCTTTGCCCTCAAGAAGCTGAGAAGGGAATGGACAGTTATTGTGTATCTACTGTGTGCTGATCCCTGAGCTGTATACTTTCTATCCACTATTGTACCCAGTGCAATCCTCACAACCACCTTATGAGAAAACTGAGGCTCACAGATATTAAATAACTTGGCCAGTATGAAAATATGAAGCAAAATATGTTAAGGGCCCTAGAGAGGCACAAAAAATGTGAAGGCAGTTCTTTTAAAAAGATTGTATGTGGTGGGGGACATCAGGCAGAACTTTTAGGCACGAACACAAATGGAAAACTGTGTGCATTTACAGAGAGCCAACTGTACGACAGGGACCACGTGGGAGAGTGCAGCCTCACACTCAGGCTCATGATGTATGAGATGAGTGGATAGAGCAGGAAAAATCAAGGTGATGCAATAAGACTCTGACACAGGTGCATGGGGTAACATGAGATGAGATGAGATGAGGTGCTACAATGTGATAAGATGTGGTGTGGTATGATGCAACATACACTACAACACATGCAGAATGCCTGGTTAATGCGTTGCATATAATAAGCACTTAGTAAATATCATCTACTTTCTGGTGGCACGAGGAACAGGGAATGGTATAAACAAGGTGAGAAAGCAAGAAATAATGTGGTGAATTCCAGGAATGCTGTCTAGTCCAGTCTGGTGGAAGAGAACCGTTCAGGTAAGTTGGGGGAGTTTTTAATGACAGCCTAGGAAGATTGCTTTCTATCTTGATCTCCCTTGCCAAATAAATCTTTCTAAAACACTACCTTGGCGATTAAGCTCCCCTACTCCAAAAGGTTCAATAGCTCCCCATTGCCTGCAGAATAATGTCCAATCCAGGCAGCTCTGAGACTAGACTTTCAGCTGCTGCATCAGGGCCATCCCCAGAGTTCTTCCCTGCAAGAAAACAGGCATTCAAGAAGGGGTAGAGGGGCAGGAGGAAAAGGCTTGCCACTAACATATCACTCCAAAAGAAAAAATAAGGTGTCCCTTTTGAGGATAGTGGAGAGAACCTCTTATGTGTCACGGATGAAAAGGGAGGTGAGAGGGCTCACTCTTTTCTAGATGTTGCCTGAAATTTCTCTAAGAAAGGTTAGAGGCTCTCTGACTCACGCGTGAATGGCAGGTTGAGGGCTAAGTATCTGGGACCACACATCGTCAGTGGGATAATGAGCGAGAGGAAACAGCTTAGGAGAGACTCCCACAGGGTGCCTCTGGGTGTGGGTTCGGGTGGGGGTGGTTATGGCTGTGGGGAAGGGTGGTGCTGAGGAAAGAAAAGGGTGGAGCACGATGAGGCTCCAAACACAGAAAACAAACCTGCAAGGAGTCCCTAAGTGGCCTTGGGCTTAGAGCTGGCCCTGTTCTTCTTGTACACAGAAATTGTGTACAGAAGATTTTTGTCCTGTTGCTGAAAATGGAGGCTGCTAGGCTTTGCATAATTTATAAAGACTTTTTTCATTCATCCTTTGTACTGTCTCACTCTTTGTAGAGAAGCTTTGTTCTCAGGGGATCTGTAGGAGCAGATGTCACTCACTCCATGGGACTGCCCACAGAGGACAGAAGGATCTCGGACAGCCCCTAGCATTCCCAGGGCCAACTTGTGAGCAATGATAAATCATTACATCCTCCAGGTAACTACATAAAGAGCTCAGTCATTCTGAATCACCTGATCAAGATTTTACTTACTGGACAAGCAGCTTTTCCCGTCACCTCCTTGGGATGGCACTGGGTGGAGGCTCTTAAATGGTAATGGATAAAGAGAGTGGCCACATATACCTCCAGAGGAATTCCAGGGACTGGAGGGTCATGAACTGAGCAGATTAGTAAGAGAAAAACAGGGAAAATAAACGTGTTTCCTGTATGCTTCACTAATACCAATCATCTTAAGAATGAGGACAGTGTAAATTTTCTTCTCCTTGGAGTGAGTCCTTTTTTCTTTTTTGCATGCCTCATGGATGATTTTTTTTTTTTTTTTTTTTTTTTTTGCGGCTGGCTGGTATGGGGATTTGAACCTATTACCTTGATGTTACATCATTGTGCTCTAACCAACTGAGCCAACTGGCCAGCCCTGGGGATGGATTAAACCAGTGCTATGTGGAGTCCATGCTTAACCATCATTATTTCATTTAATTCTTACAACTCTGAGGTGATTCTCCTATTTTCTAAATGTAAAACTAAGATTCAGTGTGGTAAGATGACTTCCCCAAGGTCAAACAGCTAGGGGCAAAGCTGGGGTGCAATTATAAGTCTGTCTGAATCCAAAGTTCATGCACTTTCCATTAATTTGGTAAGCGTAAACTCCACAAGAGGGAAACCAAGGCACAGACCACAGATGAGGAAGACAAGAAAGCAGCACAACTAGAGGTGATTCATGTCGAAGAGCAACTTGACGAGGGAGAAGGACTTAGCCAAGGAATTAAGAAACCTGGGTTCTTGTCCTGATCTACAGGTATTACATTTGGAAACCATTAGGAAGCTGTATTGCCTGGGAAACCAGAAGGTACAATAAGCAAGGGAAGGTGTTTCTCACTCTTTGGGATGGTCACATCAGTGAGGGGGTGAGAACATGGAGAGTAACTCTTCTCCTCTTAGAAATCCCCCAGGTATTCACAGGTACTAGGTGCTGGGTGCATGTCAGTTACAGCAACATGAACCAGCTGGGTGTCCTCCAGTAAATCAGCCACTCCTAGCCTCAGACTTTCATCTGTATTAGGAGCAAATTCTGGATCTACATGATTGCTAATGTTTCTTCCAGGTCTAACATCCCTGTATGAAGGATCTGTCAACTACCTGTATGAAGCTTAGAGTAGCTGGCCTAGAAATTAAGAAGGCAGATTTGGGGCTGGCCCTATGGCTCACTCAGGAGAGTGTGGCGCTGGTAGCACCGAGGCCGTGGGTTCAGATCCTATATAAGGATGGCCAGTGCGCTCACTGGCTGAGTGTGGTGCAGACCACACTGTGCCAAGGGTTGCAATCCCCTTACTGGTCAAAAAAAAAAAAAAGAAGGCAGATTTGGGGCTGGCCCTATGGCTCACTCAGGAGAGTGTGGCGCTGGTAGCACCGAGGCCGTGGGTTCAGATCCTATATAAGGATGGCCAGGGCGCTCACTGGCTGAGTGTGGTGCAGACCACACTGTGCCAAGGGTTGCAATCCCCTTACTGGTCAAAAAAAAAAAAAAGAAGGCAGATTTGATTCTACCTGTAAATGTTCAGGTCCTTACTCCTACTGGTTCTGGTTTATATCTTGGTCTTCCAGGACAAAACATTAGGGTTATTTATTGTTTGTAAGTTTTGTTTCTGTTTCTTAATTGTGTGGTTAACGACTTCCCAACTCACCCCATCTATACGAACAGAAATTTTTCTTAAATAAAATATAAACTTCAGTGTCAGAAGGTTAGCACGTGTCTCCTTTGGTATGGCTGGACTCCCATGAACCTCAATGCTATTTTTATTTTTACGGAGTCTAGAGTCCTACAGGGATTTGGCTCTAAATTCTGCTTAGTTCATCTCAAGGTCCTCCCCTCCACTGATGTGACCATCCCTAAGAGTGAGAAATACCTTCTCTTACTTATTGTACCCGCTGGTTTCCCAAGAAGTATAGCTTCCTAATGGTTTCCAGACTGATGGCATTGTGGGTTCTTCTCATTTCTGTATTTTTCTAAAATCAATTTTGCAGATGGGACATGGGGAGCATTTATAAAAAACAACTTCATCTGGCTAGGTCTATGTGAAGAGCAGCCAGGTAGTGCTTATCAGCTGTGCACTGCACCCACCCTCACCCCAGCATCCTTTCATTTCCTGTCCAATATTCCTGAGCCACAGGCAGCCATTGTTTCCAGAACCGCTTTGCTTGGAAGCCTTGGTCCTGAGGCCTCCCCGTGCTTCCTGTTGTTACAAGGCCTCTCTTTCCTGCTGAAACAACGGCACTTCCCTGCAGTATGTAACCCTTTTCAGGCAACTCATTTCTACCATGAACTCATTCAGTGCTAGCAAATACTGGGTACTCACTACATTTACTCAGTTTAATGTTTTTCTTATTATACAAGTACTGTGAGTTCTTTGTAGAAAAATAAAAAACACAGGTGAGCAAAAGAAAAAGACTTACCAAATCTCATCCCCCTCTATTAGTCCTGAAACCTTTTTGGTGTTCGTGCTTTAAAACTATGCATCTATATGCACAGAATTTGCCATAGGACTCAGGGCTAGAAAAGAGGACCATTCCCAACAGTTGAGATGGAGGCAGGGAGGCCTGCCTGAAAACCAGCCTCCTGGAGGTTCTCATGTATTGGTGTGCAAAAGGGTCTCCCAGGAGCTTAAGAAAAGTGAAAACTCCAGGAGATCCCCCTGCAAATTCTCAGGACTACCCTTGGAGAAACTCTGAGAGATCCTCTTTAAATAGTTTGTTTAAAGAAATTAGGAGCCGCTCATGGGGCAATTGGACAAGAAAGGGGCAGGGAGGTGGGACGGCAGCAATGTTGTTAGGATCCCAGGAGTCTCCTAGATCCGTGACCTTGCTGGCTGCCGGAATGAGCTTGGGAAAACCCAGATCTGATTGTGCTTGTCCTAGCAGAGGATGCTGCGTTCTTGGTGATCCCTCCCCTAACACTATCCTCTCTAGTCACATCAAACTCCCCACAGCTCCCTGAAGACCATCATCCGAGCCTTCTCTGGATGGACATGGCCCCCAGGAGATGCTTCTTCTCTCCTGCCTTCGTCAGAGTCCAGCTGACAGAAGTCTTCCCTAGGGCTTTTCCTGTACCTCAAACAGAATAAGTCACCAAAAATGTGACACGAAGCTCTGCTACACTGATTATGTTTCTGGACACTATTTTACAGTGTAAATCAAGATATTCTAATTTCTTATGAATTTCTGTTTTGTGGCCCCAGAGAACATAGTTGAGGGATAAGAAGTAAAGTATTTTGGAGACTAACACTCCCTTTGTCCCCACCTTTCTCTCTGGATCTCTGACACATCCTAACAAAAAGATATTCTTCTGCAGAGAGACTACACATTCACATTTGCAGATAATGTATTATCCCTTATGTAAAATCAGGCCCCCCCCAAAAAAAAGCGGCAATCTGTGGTTTGCTAAAACAGCAAAGAATGGTGATATTCAAGCTTTCATCCTAAAGTTTTACAGCTCAAAAATTACTTGGTATTTTCTTAGTATGTCTCCTATGAAAAATGACTTTTATTCGGAGATCAGATGTTGCAATTATCCAAACCTGCTCGTTCCTCTCCTCATTCACAACTGTTATACCTCTGCTCTCAGTGCTGTCTTTTCACTAATTATATTAGGATTAAGGCTCAATGATGAAGATGGCACAAAGGATTACTGTCGAATTTGTTGGTATCTCCTAAGAGGAGGAGACAGTCACAAATAATACATAAAGGACATAGACAACTAGGAAAGAGAATGCTAGTTTACCATTCAGACACCCTTATTTCTGCAATTACAGGAGCTAGATATCAAACAGATCTGCTTTGTTAGATTTCTAACTCTCTCTCCCTACCCTTTCTTTCAGAGCTTCAGAATTGGGATTTTCTGCTGTTTGCAATAGAAAGTGTCAGCAGTAATATCTGCTCCAAGGGTAACCCAGGGATGGCAGCTTTTACAAGATAAGGCTCACTTCTGATCCCTTTTCTTGAGTACAGAGAAGAGGTCAGGGAAGAGGTGAGGCATGCCTCCAGGACACTCTGAGCAGCAAGGGCCACAGCCTGTCCTGGGATCAACAGCCTGGACGAGGCTCCACATGGAGGCTGCATCTCTGCTCAAGCTTGCACACAAGGAGGCCACCCTAAAGCTTCTGTGAAGGAAGTCATGGCAAGACACTGGTGTTTTCAAAGACCTGCCAGGATCACTTAGAGGCAGAGAGACCTTCTGGGAAATGATCCAGGCATTGGGTAACTCACCTTTAGGTCACTTCCTCTAGGAAGCCTTCCCTTACCCTCAAGAGTAGGGATTACTTGTTATATAGTCTGAGAATGACCAGTACACAATTAATACTTAATTGAGTTGGTCTGTTTTTTTAAAAACATTTGCTTTTCCCCTACTCTGTAAACTCCAGGAGGAGCTATGTCTATCTTACTCATAAGATGCTACCCAGGACCTCAATTTACAGTCCAGTGACTTCCCTGTGTCTTGAGCAGTGCCAGGGACAGGGTGTGGATGAATGGATGAAAGGAAAGGCTGGGTTCAGATGCACAGGTTTTGGCCTGATGCCGTGCTGCAGGTGACAGATGACATTATCTTAGCAAGGGACAGTAAGCTTTAGAGGTACTACAAAGTGCACCTTTGTCTCCAGTGCTTTTCCCCTTCCCAAACCCATATTTATTTTCTCCTTCACAGCCCTCCTCTTCCCCTTAACCCCCCCCCCCCAAGCACCTACACCACGCTCTATCCCTGCTCTCCACTTGCCAGTCAACCAGAACCCTCAAATGCCAGAGTTGGAAGGGACCTTAACATCATCTTGTTGAACCAGCTTGATTCAGTACCAAGAAATCAAAGCCCAGGAAGTTCAGGGACCTATTCAAGATCACCCAGCATGACAATGGCAAAGCCTTAAAGTTGGAGAGAGACTGAGAAGGGACAAGAGTAATTTGAAATGTGATTAAGATTTTCTTTCTTTCTAATTTTCAGGATTAGGGCTTAAGTACCTGGTAGGCCTCTTTCTGCCACAGACTAACACTTTGGTGTCAGAAATAATTTAGGGTATTTAAGCTTAGACACACCCTTAGCAGTCAAATCGAATTACTTATATTTATTGGATTCCCCACATGTAAAACACTGTGCCAGACTTTGGGATTCAAAGAAGTATCTTATACTTCTGAGACACTGCCCATGACCTCAGCTTACAGTCTAGTTACTTCAATTACATGCAGTTAAATTGCGGGTAGAAAAAAAATGTCAGGGAAAGCCCTTTTTTGCTCATTCTACAGCTGTGGGGCAGGAGTCATTGGGTTTAATGATATCTTTCTGGAGAAAGAGGAAAAGCTGCCAGCTGCCAGAGGCTGTCTCTCCCCTTCTCTAAATTTGCTTTCTCTTCTTAAAAAGTGAGTAGCTGATCCTCAGCAAGGAGGAGGGGTTTGTTTATTTTAAAGATCTCGTGATTCCTGTTTAAAGAGGGTGTAGGCTTGCAATGGATTGTCCTAGGCTTAAAATGCACTGAAGAGAGATGGAAGTAGCAGGCTCTGGGGGAGCAGTCAGGGTGGCCAGGAGAGGGGTGGCCTTGGGCTACAGAGGAAGGCAGGCCTGAACTGGCTGAGGACATCTGGGGGGAGTTCCCAGGGGGTCAGCTCCACAGGGAGGATGAAGCATCCCACAGGGGATGAACAGCACCCAACAGAGGGTAGTCAACTGGTCAGAACCCAGGCAATGTCACTGATTCTCAATCTACAGGATCTGGACTGGAAAGGGCAGGCAGTGGGCGCCTGCTGTCCATGTAAGTGTTGGGCTAGGGCTGACAGAGACTTTTGGACTTAGTTTTCAGTGCAGATGTCACCTTGTTCATGCCCTAGCATTTTGGTTTGTAGTCACCCTGCTGGGCTCACTTAGTGACACTCTCTCACTTATCCCATCTTAAGCATCTGAGAATAGGGACAGATTGAGGAAGAGAATGCAGTCCCTGCCCCGGTCTCTCCATTACTCAAGCTGTGCTCATATCCCACCCTCTCCATAAGGGCTTCCCAGATTCATCTGTTCTTCAAATATTCTTTGGCACCCACTTGATGCTTGGGTACTGGGTGCTAAGTGCCAAGGATACAATGGAAAGTAAAACAGGAGGCCCCATCTTCAGAGAGCTTGAATCTAATGGAAGGAAGTTAATATAAATTAATCTCCTTCTCCACTGTTCCGGGTCAAGGGGATGAGTTCTGGAGCCATTCTGCTGGGTTCAAATCCTCCCACTGCCACTTCCTACAGTGAGACCTGCGCGTGTCTCCTGTAAGTATAATGCTCCCTTTCACTTTAAAACATTTCTCAATTTAGATCAAAATTATATGGTTACCTTACCTACAAGTTTCAGTTTCCTTATTTGTAAACTGAAGTTAATAAAGTCTACCTCACAGGGTAGTTAGGAGTTTTAAATGAAATAATTTTCAAAGTGCTTGGAACAGTTATCTCAAAAGCTTCCAATAAATATTAACAATTGCTGTAATTTTTATTGTGATTATTAACCCCTTGAACTTTGGTCCTCTCTTAGTGAGTGGATCCTTATGCTAGGGACTGTTTTACACAATGGAGACTCCGACTCAACATCTACTCACAGGGATTGGGCTGCAGGCTTTAGCCATTCCAGGGAGTACTTGCAGAACAGCAGAGGGGGGGGGGGGGTTCAAGAGATGCTGTGTCCTATCTGGTCTCAGACAGAAGCACAGGAAAACAGAGGATATTCTCCTCCCGTTCTGAGTAGGTTTGCCAGATAAAATACAGAACGCTCAGTTAAATTTGAAGTTCAAATAGACAATGAATAATTTTTTGTATAAGTATGTCCCCAATATTGCACAGAAGGAACGGGGAGAGGAGCAGACAGCAGCAGGTGTAGACGTGCCAGAAAGCCAGACTACTCATTGGGCAGAGGTTTCTGGATGTTCAGAAATGTCTGTGGGGACCCTTCCCTGTAGAAATAAGGGCAAGCTATTTCCCTACCCGGTGAGGAACAAGGATGGCAGTACTGACATCCTAACTAGGCTTTCCCTTCCCAGGGTGTCCTTGTCTTCTAAGCCTGTCTCTGCATGTACCACCTCCTGGTGGCCCCTCTCCTTGGCTACTAGGCACATTTTTGATGGTATGAATTTGTGGATAGGTGGGGGGTATCTTTGGAGCACTCTTTTAGAAAGGGGGGAGGAAGATACCAGGCTGTCTCTGAGCATAGAGAGGACAAATTGTTAGAGTACCATCTCCCCTGCTCCTCCCTTTTCCTTAGAACATTTGCTGCGTGTGAGGCACTGGGCTAAGTGTCTTCATATCTCTCATTCATTCAATCCATACAACCCTGCAAGGCAAGTATATCTATCCTCATTTTGCAAATGAGAACCCAGAGACAGAGAGAGGTTTACTCCCTTGCTGAACATTACTGGGTGTGAAAGCAGTGGAGCCGAACCTCTCTGATGCTGAATTCCACTTTTTTTTTTTTTAAAAAAGATGACCGGTAAGGGGATCTTAACCCTTGACTTGGTGTTGTCAGCACCACGCTCAGCCAGTGAGCGAACAGGCCATCCCTATATGGGATCCGAACCCGGGGCCTTGGTGTTATCAGCACCGCACTCTCCCAAGTGAGCCACGGGCCGGCCCTGAATTCCACTTTTGACCAGCCTACTATTCTACTCCCTTTTCAGAAATCACCCTGGCACTGGAGCTCAATAAGTAGTCCCTGAAAAAATGCACAACTGAATGTATAAATGAATGTATCTAGACCTGAGGAGCCGCACTTACTTCTTTAGACTCACCTGACAATAATCATTAGGAGAATGATTTATTATGATGTGTCTATATTTTTTGATTTTGAAAACGCACCAAAGTATAATTTGTAATCAGATATTCCATGGCTACTAATTTCATTACAATATTTTATGTATTTATTTTTAAGTGAAAATGTTTTGGTTATAGGTACCAGTTCCACAGACCTTGATGCTCCTAGTTATTTTTTGCATTTATTAGTGTTTTGGAGGAACATATTCCCTGTGTAATTCAGGATTCAGTTGGCTTTTTGGGAAATCATCCTTGTGAGATTCTCAAATCACAGCATCTGGCTGGTCCCTGCCTTTTTAAGAACTTTGCTGAAACATGCTCTGACCTTCAGTTTTATGTGAACCAGCAGTAACCAACAGTCTCTGCATAGCTCTGAGTATTCCATTGAGAAATTTATTTTTTCTTTTGATCTTGATGTACATTTGGTATTAATTTTTTTCTTGGTGTGTTTCCATTTACACATGAATGACCTCAGTCTGTTTTTAGCAGAGCATTGCTAGAGCTGGCTGGATGCAGAGCTTATTAGCAGAAAGTCCTTGAAGCCACTGGCCTAGGTTACAACTGCTCTTTCAAAGCCCATATAGTCATAGTACACATGCTGTTACACAGATATTCACTGAGTCACAGGACATCAGGTTGTGAAACAGAGAGGGCCTCGACTTTGAGGAATGTGACAGTGAATATGAGAAAGTAAAACAACCACCATCTTAAGAAAAAAGTGTTGGGAACCTGGTTGGGTACAAGCTATGACATGCGGTCTGGTATGGTTTCCATCAACATTCCAGGAGTGTTCAGAACTCCTAAGTCTCATGTCAGAAAGTGAGATGACATCTGGGAGACCCCTGAGGGGTAGCAGGAATGTCTTGCACACAGATTCTTGGTTGTTACATAAGATCAGCGATGGATTTTTCCCTTATGCCTACTATGTCCATACCACCATCATAAGTGTGCCACAATAGGATAGTAGCCCTATAAATGTCCAACTACACATTTTATAGCAATATATTTAAGAAGGTTTGAGTCATGTTGTTCTCAGAGCAGAGGAACTCCTTTGTCTTCCCTAGAACCATATTTCAAGGGTTTACGATGCTAATTTCAGAGAGACTATCTTACTAGCTGTGTGACAGTGAGCAAATGTCCTAATCTCTTGGTGCCTTAGTTTCCTCATCTGTCAAATGGGGAGAATAATAGTAACTACATCACTGAGTTGCTGAGCAGATTAAATGAGTTAACCTATGCCAAAGCACTTAGAACAGCGCCTGACACGTTAACAGCGCTATGTAAAGGTTTGCTGTTGTTATTATCAGCAACAGCAACACCAGTTTAAGATAACCATGAATGTCATCTTCCTGCAGCTCTTCCAGGTTTCCACAGTTAAAATGCACCCTCTCCTCCCCACCCTTATATGGCCACCTGTCTGATCGTCCCTAGATCTATATGACTTGTGTCCGTGCTATTTATGTCCCTTTTCCCAGATAATGCTTACCAGCACCATTGTATTGTTCACTCTGCCTAGCATGTAATAGCTGCTTGGTAAATAGTTGTTGAATTCCAGTATCTTCAAATGTTATTTGGATGCGTCCTGCCTCCCTGAATCTCTGCGGCCCTTGATCCCAAATATCTTCCTGGCAACTATAATGTATGTAGACTCCTCCCTCCTGATTTCATGTTTCTCTACAACATCAAGACTCCTCCATTTTTTTTTTCATTCAACAAATATTTGTAGGTACCTGCTCTGTACAGACACTGCCAAGAATTAGTGAGAAAAAAAAATCCTGTGATATTTCATATGCCAATACACACACTGAAACCATGTATCCAACAAAGGACTAGAATATAGAATATATAAAGAACCTTCAAATCTCAGCAGTAAAAAGGAAAAAAGGAAAGCTCCTACAGACATTTGATCAGCTGCTCTGGCCCACTGAGTGACCAAGGAAGGAAGTGAGATATAGTAAAAGTGATCTTGAGTTTTGAAAAAAAAAAAAAAAGATATGTGCTTGGACAAGCACTAGCATACTTAAGAGAAGAGCAAGGCAGAATAATAAATTTGGGATTGTCTCAGATATTCTTGGCCACATAGTCAACAAAATTAAACTGCTCCAGACAGAAATTCACTTAAATTCCTCCTGGAGACCGAAGACTTGACTTGTGAGCAGAAACAGCATCTACAACCGCAATGAGCACTAGGTTGGGTACCTGATCCTCACAATACCCTGTCAGGTAAGAATTATCATTCTCATTTTCAGAGGAGGAAATGGAATCTAAAGGAAATAGGTCCCTGACTCATCACACAGCTGGTAAGTGGTCCAGGCTCTATCCACCTTACAAAGCTGCCAGGTTCCAAAGATTTTCTTTAATGTTTTTTTTCTTTTCCCTAAGAATTTAATAGTTTTGGCATTTTACATTTTAGTCCATACTCCCTTTTGAGCAAACTTCTGTATAAGGTATAAAGTCTACATCAAGGTTAATTTTTTGGCCTATGGATGTCCGATAGCTTCAGCACCATTTTTTTGGAAAGGCTCTCCTTCCTCCACTGCATTGTTTTTGCACCTTTGTCAAAAATCAGTTGGCTGTACTTGTGTGGGGGTTACTACTGGGCTCTCTGTTCAATTCCATTGATCTGCATGTCTGTCCTCTACTAATATGAGACTGCCTTTATTCTGTTGCTATATACTTGGCTTTAATATTGGGTAGAGTGATTGTTCCCACTTTATTCTCCTTTTTTGGCATTGTTCTAGCTATCTTAGGGCCCATGCCTTTCCATATACATTTTAGAATAAGCTTGTCTATGTCTACCAAAAAAAAGACCTTGCTGGAATTTTGGTAGAAATCGCATTAAACCTATAGTTCAATTTAGGAGGAAATTGACATCTTTACTATGTTGAGTTTCTAAGATCTTTTTGATTTGTCTCTTCTGCATTCCTCTAACGACCACTCTGAAGGAGAACGTCATTAACTAATGCCCGATTATTTGACCAACCTTATAACACACTCACTCTGTCCATTGCTGCCAAACTAATAAACATCAAGCCCTCCTCCACTCTCAAACTGCTTTCTACTCCAGACCCAGGCCCAGGTTTACCCTCTTATTCAAACTTTCCAAACTTTAACTTCTCATTCAGTCTTGATATATATACTCAGGTAATTCATGACTCTGGACCCTTCCCTAAACCTATAACTTAGCCAAGAATTCCTCCTACACTGCCAATCTACTTTCATTTTCTTCTGCCAATTCACGCTTACTCAATGCAAGAAATATTCCCTAAATAACCTGGTCATCTTGTACAGGTTCAGATACAGTGATGGGCCTAGCATATCTGACATCCGAAGCAGGTCTTTTTTTTTTTTTAAAGATCCCCCGGTAAGGGATCTTAACCCTTGACTTGGTGTTGTTAGCACCACGCTCTCCTAAGTGAGCTAATCGGCCATCCCTATATAGGGATTCGAACGGGTGGCCTTAGTGTTATCAGCACCACACTCTCCCAAGTGAGCCACGGGCTGGCCCAACATTTTGAGGTGATTTTATAGTGCTGTTTTTTTTTGGGGGGGGTGGCTGGCTGGCATGGGGATCCAAACCCTTGACCTTGGTGTTATAAGCCTGTGCTCCAACCAGCTGAGCTAACCAGCCAGCCCCCCAAAGCAGGTCATTTTTAATGTCACCCTCCTCTATAGAAGAAAATTATATTCAGTAATAAGCATATAATAACTGTAGTAATTAATATTTTTTATTTTGCTTTTTAGTTTTAAAATAACCTAAAAAGAATAAAATTATATTTTAAAGATATTCAAATTCAGTAAAATATTTAATGTATGAATTAAAATTTGCACATTAGGGCCAGCCCATGGCTCACTTGGGAGAATGTGCTGCTGATTACACCAAGGCCACGGGTTTGGATCCCTATATAGGGATGGTTGGTTAGCTCACTTGGGAGAGCATGATGCTGACAATACCAAGTCAAGGGTTAAGATCCCTTACTGGTCATCTTTAAAAAAAAAAAAAAATTCACTTTACAAAACAAAAATACCTTGTACTTTGCACTCTGTTTTTGTGTTTTAAGTTTTAAACACAAATAAAAAACCTTAAGTGGTCATATCATGACTTAAGTTCTGATTCTCCCTGTTTGTAATCACTGTGCTGTTTTTATTTCACACTTACTCTTTAAAAGCAGGAATATGTTGTACTACAGGGGCTGGAAACACAAAATGTACCTGAAACGAGGTCAAACTATTCAAACCAGTATGAGCTTATTGTTAAAATGAACACCTGTAACTGAGGCCACAGGTGCTGGGAGCTGGCTGTATGATCAGTTCTCCAAGGAACATCCATGTAGAATACAATGTTTATTAAAAGATATGTAATAAAAATGCACTAATTTGTGTTTATTAAAGGATAAGCAACAAAAGAATACTAATATACCAGATATATATATATTTGCATATATATTTTTAAAACTCATGGTCCCTCAAAATGTTAACATAGAATTATCATGTGATCTAGCAATTTCACTCCTAGGTATATATATGAGTATATACCCGAGAGAAATAGAAATATACACCTGCACAAAAAATTGTACTCAAATGTTCATAGCAGCATTATTCATAATAGCCAAAAAGTGGAAACAATTCAAATGTCTGTCAACTGATGAATGAATAAACTGCGGTATATCCATATAATGGAATATTTATTATTTATTCAGGAATAAAAAGGACTTAAGTACTGATACATGCTTCAACATGGAGGTCCCTTGAAAACTTTATATGTGCAAGAAGCCAGACACAAAAGGACACAGTTCATATAATTCCATTCATATGAAATGTCCAGAATAGGCAAATCTACAAAGATACAAAGTAGATTAGTGGTTGCCTAGGGCTGAGGAAGGGGGTGGGGAGGAAGATTGGGAAGTGACTATTAATGGGTACGGGACTTCTTTTTAGGGTGATGAAAATGTTCTAAAATCGATTGTGGTCATGGTTGTACAGCTCTGTGAATATACTAAAAACCATTGACTTTAAATGGGTGAGTTGTGTGGTATGTTAATTATATCTCAATAGAACTGTTTTTAAAAACAACAGTAAAGGGCCGGCCCGGTGGCGCACTGCTATAGTGCGCCGCGTGGGAGCGTGGTGGCGCTCCCGCTGAGGGTTCGGATCCCACATACAGACCGGTTCCCGCTCACTGGCTGAGCGAGGTGCGGGCGTGACGCCGAGGGTTGCGATCCCGTTGCCCGGTCCCGGTCCGGTACGGGCGCGACACTGAGGGTTGAGATCCGTTGCCGGACACGAAAAAGGACAAAAGGAAAAAAAAAACAACAGTAAACACAGCGATTGTTTAGAACTTGGAATAAAAAGATTTTGTAGGGAGGGATATTTTATCACTGTCAGTGTTAGAATTACTGGTACGTGGTGATTAAGAAAAGCAGACCTGCTCTTGGTTGGTTTTTCCATCATTTTTAACTTTTCTGCAGACAATGCTGCCCCTTATTTAGTGCACACAGGGTGGCCTGGTCCCACCGCTGTGTCTTGGTACATCACTGTGGACATGGTCAATCTATATTTACACCATGCCCCAGCTAGGGGTTAGCTGATACCAATTGCTTATGTGCAGAGAAAAGTCTAATTTGGGACTTACAAGAAACTGTAAATTTTAGAAAAATAAGGTGACACCCTTGTGTGTTAGGGGAGTGAAGAACCATTAAAGACGAAATAAAACTTTTTATATAGATAAGTGAGTCTTCTGTAGATTTTTTTATTCAGAAATCACTGTTTTTAACCTCAGTTAACCCAGGATCTAGATTTCTTGTGCAGCTGGGCCGCTTTTGGTGCCCATTTGCAGAGTGGCTCTCATCAATTCAGAGAACCCTATACTCAAGGACTTTGAACAATCCATAGGTGTAAAATGTCTGCTGCCCTTTCCAACCTTAAAACCAACAAGAGCTCCTATGTCTACAGGTAGATACTGTAGAAATGTATGCGGAGATACTGTGAGGTTATCTCACCATCCACCATGGACCAAAGCCCCTGCTCCTAAGAGTCCAGACCCCTACTGCTGCATGGCTGCCACATACCCCTCTCCTCCTGACTGAGCCCAAATTTCTATGGGAGCTTATGTGTTCTCCTCCGCCACATTCTTCTCCTCTTATGTTCCTCTTCCCCCCACTCACATTGTTACCCACTCCACCTGAGGACGACACGTTTCCCCAAAAGTTCCCAGGCCTCCCCAACTTGGTTACCCATCTTCCCACTACCCCACCGAGCCCAGTGGAGTCTATGTCTTCACTCTGAGGACCAGGATTAAGGTTCTTGAAATCCTGACTTGCCTCTTGGCAATGTCATGTGGTGGTCAGTTTCTACAGTATGACAAGTGCTATTTTTAAAGGACGTTTCTGCATATTATCTTCTCTGATTCTTGCAATTTTTAGAAGCTAGATGTTATCTCAATTTTGATGATAAGACTCAGGTTCAGAGAGGTTAAATAATTTGTCCCAAGTCACACAGCCAGTAAGTAAAAGAAATCTGATAGAAACTTATGGTTTCTGCTTCCCATTCCAGTTCAGTATTACGCAGAGGACTAGACCACCATGAAATTATAGCCTGAATAGACTTTTGTTGTTTGGGCTTTGAGCCTAACCATCATTTTAGAACTTTTTTTTTCCATGGGAAAATGCATTTCAAATTCCAAGCAGTCATCACACAAGTGTTCTCTCGGAACATAACACATTTTTAAATGGAGTCTGTCTCTATTGTCTCCCCACTGAAGGTTTCATTTTTACTGTATCCACTATCATACTGGTCAAGACCCAAAGGGAGGACTGAAAAGCAAAGGTTTTGGAGTCAGAAGTGGGCTTACCACTTACTAGATGTGACCTCAAAGAAATAACTTCTCTAAGCCTCAGTATCCTCTTCTGTAAAAAAAAAGGGGGGGCAATATTATACATATAGGATTACCGTAAGAATCAAATTGAATGAATAATGCATACTTGTAAAGAGCATAGTGCAGTGCTAGGTGCAGAGTCAGCCTGTAATACATGTGTAATGTTGTTTAAAGGGGGGAGTCTGGCTGACTATAACCAGGAATATATCCCTATTGGCCCGGGATGGTCCTTGTTTATTCCTATTATGCAAGGGAAATTATTATTATTATTATTATTATTATTATTTATTTATTTTTTTGTCTTTTTTCGTGTCCGGCAACGGATCGCAACCCTCAGTGTCGTGCCCGTACCGGACCGGGACCGGCAACGGGATCGCAACCCTCGGTGTTGCTCCCACACCTCGCTCAGCCAGTGAGCGGGAACCGGTCTGTATGTGGGATCCGAACCCTCGGCGGGAGCGCCACCGCGCTCCCAAGCGGCGCACTGTAGCAGTGCGCCACCGGGCCAGCCCGCAAGGGAAATTATTAATAGCATTCCCTTCACTCTTAACCTACCCCAATAAGGATGATAAATGATATAGTCACCCTACCTGGAGATGACTGGTTGCCAGGGCACAGGAGTTATGACTTCAAGGGAACCACAAAGCCCCAAGGCTGAAGCTCCCTAATCACGAGGAAATCAGGCCTTTGTTAAGAGCATCTCACCAGGAAGCTGAGAGCTACTGTTTGGATGTTTCCAGAAGAAGCTGCTAGGTTCTCGCTGAGGGTTTGAAGCCAGGAAGAGAGCTTCCAGGGATGAGGGAGCCCAGCCAAAGGAACCAGCAGTCATGCAAATGTCTGGTCAGCCAGGAGCCCTGCCAAGGAGCCAGGCCACAAGGGCAGGGTGGGGGCTGGAGAGGAGGGCAAGACAGCAAGCCAAACAGGAGGTGAGGGGAAACCAGGAGATGAGGTGTCAGGGACACCAGTAAGGGAGGTCAGCAAGGTGCCGGAAGGGCAATGGTCTCACTGTGCTGGGGAGGGGAGTGCCTGGGTATCAGTCCCTCCATGGGGCTTGGCTCCATCCTTCCTTGTCTTTGACAGGGTTGTGGCCCTGGCTAGGGCATGTCCGGTTGCACCCTCCATGATGTGCCAGGGCTGATCAGTGGCTCTGAGAAGACTGTTGGGGATAACAAGGAACAAATATAAAGTGGGCAGTGCCATTTAAAACCCCCGAGGTGGTGCTTCCTCCACTTGCCTGGGTCAATTTGCCACATTTCATAAGCTGAATGGGCAGCTTATTTCCATTTTACATGAATACTGTGTGTGTGTGAGCCTGTGCATGTACGAGTGTGTGCGAGAGTCCTGTGCACTCTATTCCAGTTACAGCAGCAATGCTCTGCATCTGGAGCATTGGGTGCAGCCTGCAGAAACTCATCTTAAAATACAGGGAATCCAGAGCAGGATGCAGAGGAGACCAGAGGATCTAAAGACTATCTCATTTGGAGAATAGTAAAAGGAGCTGGGCATTTAACTTGGAAAAGAGAAATCTAAGGGCAAAGTGATAACTATTTCCAAATTATTAAAGGGTTTCAAACAGAAGTAGGTAAAGACATATTCTTTGTGACTCTAGAAAACAGAACAGAACCCAAAGACAGAAATGACAGAGATGCTGTTTAGCTCAGTAGCAGGAAGGACTCTGAATCAAGTGAGCTCTTCACCTGAGGGAATGGGCTGCCTTGTGAGTGGTTAGCATCCAGTCACTGCAGGCAAACAGGTAGATGCTGGCTGACTACCTGGGTCCAGAATTCCTGCATTGGGTTGGGCCGGGGTTAGCTGCCCTATGAGGTTCCCTCTGAGCCAATTAATGCTTAATACAGCCCTTGTTTTCATAATCCTGTTAAAGCTGTTTTGTCCTTATCAACATATTTTATAAATCTCAAGTTCTTGAAAATGGTTCATCAAGGTGATTATACCTGAAGACATTAAAAGCCAAAGGAAATAGTGGATTTAGAGCTGTTAGAATGGTTTTCTTTATGTCATTAGATTCAGAATGCTCTTGATGATTTCCATTCCAGTCTAGAATTAATGAATATCCACAAAGAGTTCCCAGGCACTGCATGTACACTTTCCCTGTCTCCTCCTCAGAATCCCACATGGAGTCAGAGTCCTATTTATTACCGTTTTGTCCAAAATTTAAAGTATTTTTAAAGCCCCAAATTAGTAGGTTTTACCTTGTTGAACCCATTCCATTTTTATTCTTTTCTCTTAAATTGTTCTAAACTTCATAACATATTTATGCAGATACACTATACACATATACAGAAGGAAAATGTTGAAAGGGCTGATTTTGATGGTTTTTTTCCTCTAAATATAACCATGTAAATTACATTAGGTATCTTGTCTCAAGCACAGAGTACTACAGAAATGGGATTCAGGGCTGAAACAATGTTCAATTTTTTAGCATGGGGGCCCTGGGGCTAATGGTGAATTTGTGGGCCCTGAGGTCCTAGCCAAATACCCCTTGAACTCATTTGACCACTGGCAGACCATCAGAACTGGACATATGAAACATGTCAGCAGTTTTAGAGGAGTACCCAATGACATTTTAATCTGAAAAATTATAAACAACCTCACTCCCACCACCAGCCATGCCACCTCCTGAGGAATGTGCAGCGTGGTGGATCTGAAGGAGCCATTGATAAGGAGAGCAGCTTTAAAGTGCCCTGGGGAGGCAAGAGTTTGACAGCTGAGATTATTTTTAATGCTCTCAAAGGCACACACTTTATAAATATATTGTGAAAATAGTGCTTAGGTCTGTTTCTCCGCATAGCATGTGTACACAACAGTCTATTTCAAAGCATTTCAAAGCCCATCTAGTAATGGCTTCTCCTAAGTGCTGTGGGTAAAGGAGAAAGAGATAAAGAAGGCAAGGCCCCTCCCCAAAGAACCACAGAATGCTCTAGCTGACAGACGCTTGGAGACCATCTCCAGCTTCCTCATTTTGCAGATGAGGAAGCTGGGATTCCAAGAGGGGAGGTGACTTACTTAAGAATCACCAGAAAAGCCCTAGCGTCCAGGTTTCTGGATTCTAAGAGTTTACTATATGATGGTGGAAAGAAAACATCCACACTGTAAACGACCACAGAACAACTCTAAAAACAGCCAAAGTCACTGGGGGCCAGGAATCCTGGTTCGTATCCCAGAAAAGGAAGGCACACCCTGCCCCATTGTCTGGCCACTGCCACAGAGACCATCAAGCACTTACACTGGGTCATGCAACAGTCGCACAGCGAGCACAGCACGCAAGACGGCCGGCATTCCTATGAAGCCGCAGGATGAGCTGCAGGCATCACCCTGCTTTCAGAGTAGAATTAGCTGTGCCATCCTCCATGGTTTGTGCCACCCTGGGTTCTCTAGAATCCTTGTTTTGATTCACTAAAGTGATGTAGAGGCACATGGGAAATGTATACAAATGCCACCTCCTACATTTTTCTGATGTGTAGCTCTTGCCTGTGAGCCTGGTTAGCTCTTTTCCTGAAGACTCTCACCACAGTACTAACTGGGGTGATTAGATCAGTTCAAACCAGATGATTAAATGGAAATATCTACCACACCAGTTGGTTTTATGAAGCGACTGGCTAATTGAGTTGCTGATGATAGCGGAAAAGCCACTCTACATAGACACGGCCTCATTCTTTTTCCACTTTGACTTCACCAGTGTCTTCGTTTGTTTACCCAGACAGGGTCTTCATTTACCAGGTTCCTCAGCACTAGTGAGGACCCACACAATGAAGCTTGGATAACACTCCGGTGGGGACACTGTGGACGGGCTCCTCTCAATACGCTCATGGTTCAGTCCAGAACAGTCCGTCCTTTCACTGGGCACTGTGGAATGAGCGCAAGCTCTGTGAGCGGGCACGCAGGGCATCCTCTGTCTGAGAGCCAAGTCCTGTTTCCAAGTTCCCCACGGTAACCTTGGATACAGCTAGATGGGGGTGGGAAGGCCCTGTGAGAGGCCTTTGTTTGTCACCGGAGACTCCATGGAAGGAGGGTATGGATAGCTGGATTCTGGGCTTGGCAAAAAAGGAGGGGGAAAAGCTGGAGAGAGAGACCAGAAGGCCCTCAAAGAAAGGATCTGGGCCAGGTACAGAGCCACTGCCATTAAACATTCCACATTTTCTAGTTCGCCTTCAACACCTCTTGAGTGTTTCCTTTTTAGCTGCTCCTGCTCACACAGGAGGCAAGGATTTTACACAGGAGGTTCAGGAGTCTGTGGTGTTTGTGTGGCACATGCATGTGGTTCTAGTCATGTATGGCACCATCGGGCAACCCTAGGTGACTTGGTGCAGGCTGTGTTGACAAGAGGCTCAAGAAAGTAAGCAGTGGAGAATGATGTAGGTGGTGAGCATTTGCTACTACGATCTAAAAGGCAGTGAAGGGGCCGGCCCTGTGGCTCACTCGGGAGAGTGCGGTGCTGATAACACCAAGGCCATGGGTTCAGATCCCACATAGGGATGGCCGGTTGGCTCACTGGGTGAGCGTGGTGCTGACAACACCAAGTCAAGGGTTAAGATCCCCTTACCGGTCATCTTTAAAAAAAATAAAAAAATAAAATAAATAAATAAATAAAAGGCAGTGAAGTGGTAGGGCCTCCAAAGGCTCCAGTTCAGGGTAGGCTTTGGGACTATACACAATGGACTGACTTATACTCTCAGACAGACTGCCTTGCCATAGGATTTTTAGGTCTCTTCCAAGGTACATGAGGTAGCTATATGACTTTGTTGTAAGGTCCCAACATGGGTGATTTAATTGTCCAATAGATAGTTCCTGGAATCAGAATAAAGATTATTATTTTTCCAGGAGTTGTCGCTTAAAGCATCTATGATACGCCAGACACCTACTTACATGTTCTCATTTCCTCTCCCCAGCATTCCTGGAAAGTGGGTATTATTCCCTTTAATAAAGGAAAACACAGAGGTTCAGAGGTTAAGGCTGCGTAAGTAGAAAAGGACAGAGGCAGTTTTCACACCTTGGGCTGTCTGATCCCAGGGCTTGTATCTTTATAATAATAAATACAAATGAGAAAGTAGTAAGCAAACACTGCATTCAATTTTAAAATATCTTATAAATGCTTTATATTTCTTATTGCCATATGATGTGCATTCAATTTTGAATATCACTTTTTCATCTCTGGGGACACAACTCATTGTCCTGCTGGTTATGCCAGACAGGAAGCACACTATGTCCAAAGTGTGATGTGGCTGCAAAGACAGTGATGTACCTCAGGCTGTATTACCAGAAGTACAGTGTCTAGAAAGAGAGAGGAGAATGCCACTCTTTGTACTCCTCAGTCCACATGTGGAACATTATGTCCCATTCTTGGGGACATAATATAAGAGGGGCATAGGCAAATCAGAGTTTCAGAAGAGTCTGAAATGTTCAGTGAAGTATGACCTGGAAGGCAAGTGGACCCTAAACCTATGTAGAAAAACTATGCAGAAATTTTTCCTATGTAGAAAAACTATGCAGAAATTTTTCCTATGCAGAAAAACTGAGGAACTGAGTTTACTTGGCTCAGTTCCAAGAAAAGTTGGAACTTCTGGCTACATGTGGGGGTTGGGGTGGGCAGGGAGGAAAATGCATATAATAGCTGTCTTCAAAGTGTGAAATGCTGTCCATAAGAAGAATGAAATTCTCCAGCCTTCTCGGTAATGAACAATACTAGAACCAGTATAAGGATCTTACTAACAGCTTAATAGAAAAAAGGGCTCTCCAGTCTCTGGAACAGCTCACAGACAGAATAGTCTGCTTGTGAGGTAGTGAGTTTCCCATCACTGGAGATACCCAAGCAGAGACAGAACTAGGTGCTCTGTGATAGAAGAGAGTCAAACATCAGGACTCCATGGCCACTAAGGTCCCTTTTCAATCCCCAAATTCCACAATCCACCAGTTAATTTACCATCATAAATGTCACCTCAGATTCTGTTTTTCTCCTTCCTAATATCACATTTGTACCTAATTTGCTATACTTTGTGGCCTCTCCTCTTTCCCTTCATTTGAGTCGTAACTGTTTTAAAATACTTCAATATTAAGCTAATCATTGATAGTTTAGGAGGTTTTCTTGAAGTAATGTTTTTTAGATACCTGATCTTTTCAAACATTTATCCTAGATTTCTAATATGGGACATTTAAAAGCGAATCTCTGGTGCATGGGGAGGGCAATTTCTTTTTATGAACGCATTATTCCAAATTTTCCTATCTAATAACCAAATACTATTATAATTTCCTCTTCTAAAATGGAACAGTAGTTAAATGGATTCTTTCAGTTTCTCCTGGTCCTGAATGTTGAATTTACTTGTACTGGCAACACCAACTATATATGTATTCGATTCAATGTGCAATATTCATTCATTCATTTATTCATTCAACAAATATTTGTGGAGTGTACAATATTATTCTAGGCACTAGGGAAACAGCAGTGAACAACACAAACAAATCCCCTACTGCTGTGGGGCTTCCTTTTAATGGAGGAGACAGTTAGTAAACAAGATAGAAAAGTAAATATATACAAGATAAAATATATATGAGACGGTGACAAGTACTAAGGAGAAGACTAAAGCAGGAGGAATTGTTTGGGAGGGATAGGGGAAGAGAAAGAGGATGCTTTGGTTTAAATGGGGTAGTCAAGTCCCCTTACATTTTATTTAAATAGGGGGGCCCCCACTAAGAAGGTGATGAGAGTTTTAAGCCTCAAAGGAATTGAGAGAGCGAGCAGGGCAAGTATCTACTGGAAGAACATATCAGGCAGGGGGAACAGCAGATGTAAATACCATCAGATGCAAAAAACCTGTCATGTTCTCAATCTGAGCATCACGTGTGACAAAAAGAACTAAAACACAGGTCTCTAAACACCAGGAAAGGACACATCTGCACCCAAAACAACAAGCTTAATTGCCAAGTGCTAAATCTGGTAGATCAGATCACTGAAAATCTTCTCCCCTTTAGTTATACTAGACCAGCCATTGTTCTCTGAAACACACTTTGCTGTTCCCACCTCCAGGCCTCTGACAGTCTCATCACCCCAGGGCAGAATGCTCTTCCCACACTGGGAATGCTTCAGATCTTACACAACCTTCAAAGCTCACCCAGACTTGTCCTCCTTCCTGACCACCCAGTGTTTCCTTCTTTCTGAATCTAAATGGTGGCAGGCCTCATCCCTGACTGACTGAACCAGAACCTGAATTTTAACAACATCCATAGGTGATTGACTGCACACTAAAATCTGAGAAGTGCGCTCTGGGCAGCCCATCTTCAAACGTGGCTGCACACTGTAAAGCCCTGGGAAGCTTTAAAAAATACCAATGCCTCGTTCCACCTTTAGAGATTCTGATTTAATCAGTACAGGTGAGAGCTGGGCAACAAGAGTTTTTTAAAACTTCCCAGGTGATTCTAATACACAGCAAAGTTTGAGAATTACTGGTAGCTGCTGTCTCACTTCCCTCAAATCCTCCCCACGTGTTTTGCCCTAGCTATCAAACAGCCCATCTTCTTCTTTTTTCCCTGAGGTGGATTCTTAGGAATACAGAACCAGGAGAAGCCAGCCACCCGTTTACTTTTCCTCCCCTGGCTCAACGGCTCTGGGATCCGCCTCACAGAGGCCTTCACAGAATGAAGAACGACAGCAGGGACAGTGGCAGGAGGAGGACTCTCAGAGTAGACTCCTACCCAGCAGTGTGGCCTTATGGTAAGCCACCTTGGGCAAGCCACTTAAATATCTTTTCTGTCCATAGGGACCAACAACCTCTCTCCAGTCAGCCTCGTGGAGTCACAGTGTCTTGGGAAGATCAACAGAGATCATATGTGAAAGTGTTTTAAAAATAGGAGGGTATTGATGTGCATGAAAGTTAGGATGGCTTTCTGTCCAGTAGCCCTAGGATACTCACTTCAAACTTAAAAATCTTCCTTTCCTCTACTTCCCAAACCTAAGCAGAATTTTCTCTTAGCGTCTAAAAGGGATGAATATGCATGTGCAGCATGTGCGCTGACATAGTGGCTGTGATTCAATGGTTACAACTCGCTACACCATTGGTTACTAGAAGGCAGGGATTCTGTGACTTGAGGATATTTTAATTAGCACCAAACATCTGGAGAGTGTTCAATAAATATTAACTGATGAGGCCTAACTTAAGATGGCACCATGTAAGTCCACACTGTGCCACTATCAAAATGTGGAGTACTACTTATTGCCTAGCCACATGATCTAATTTTCACCTTTTAAGGAGAAATATAACATCTTCCTTTAGCCATTTCACTGATTTGTAAACTGAAAGACCAAGAGACCTTGGCTTATTCAAAATAGGTTCTCTGTTTTACTAAAAGGAGTAGTCCATTGAAAGTCATGCTCAATGCTAAATACCAGAAGTTAGAATAGACCCAACTGTGCTACTTTTATGTAGACCAAGTGCTAGGAGTTGAAACAGTTGAAAAGAACCCTTTGCCCAAACATATTTTCCCCACATCTATCCTGAAAAATTCTTAGAGGTTCTCAAAGAAAAAAAAAAAAAAAAGATACAAATGCCCTTGGGAAGGAGAACAAGGCACTAGTATCTTGATGTGAATCAGATGTTGAATAGAACAGCAGTACCCAAACTTTTTGGATTTCACAGCTTGAGTTTAAACGATTTTGGGGGATCCACATAGGACTGTTAATTTTTAATTTTTCCGAGAGAGGACATCAACGAACAACAACCATCATCATCTCATAATACAACGGACAGTTCCAAGTAAAGCTATGAAGAACATGGTCTCAGGATAAAGGACTGTCCTTTTCACGAAAAGACAATTATAACCTTAAATTGTGATGACGTAGCCAAATAAATCTAGTACATGGCCCTACTTTTCCTAGTGGTCTGCATTTGTGAGCACTATTCTAGAGGGCTAGGAGGGTTTGGAGTTGAGAAGGTTTAGTGTCCTGGAGATGGGGTAGGGTCTAAAGACGAGGGTATATCTGAAAAGGGGAAAGGTAAGTTGAGAGGAAATCTCTGTGGTAATAATTTTGCCTAGGATCACGTCCAGATACAGATAACAGAGTCCTAGGATGTTGGAGAGAACTTCATCCCTTGGTTATAAAGCAGGAATGGCAGAAGCCCCACCTATGATACCTGAAAAAAGAAATCTCACAGTGGCAAAGAATATCTGTGCTAACTTTTCCTTTTTATTCATGAGTGTCCCCTGTCTCCTCACCCACTTCCCCATTCCCAGGAGGGAAGGAGAAGGGGGAGGAGAGGACATGTGGAAACAGTGTCAACAGGCCATAAACTAGAAATGGGACTAAGAGGCAAGGAGGGGGATCGAAAGACCCTCTCTTACTGTAGCTACAACCCTTCTGTCCTTCCAAGATGATCTCCATTTTGCGTGAGAAGCTGAAGCTCTGAGGACTTGCCCAAGGACTTGCCCAAGGACAGCTGGTGAGCTCCAGGGCTCAGCCCCTAGCCCTGTCACAAGGCCAGAGCTTGCTCCAGCCACCACTTGTGTTTCCCGTGGCCTGCCTCTCTCAGTTGATAGCATGTCACAGGGGCAATCAAAACAATTTCCTGAAGTCATGATGTATACATACTCTTTCTTCCTTTCCTGCTATTAGACAGGTTTCCCTTCCTCCTGGATGAGGTTGTAAAAAAAGGAACAACGAACCCGAACCCCTTTGCCGTTCAGGGCCGCCCCTCCTGCCTCCGTCCCTGCGCGGGGCCGGGCGGGTGCGCACCGAGCGCGTTGCCATGCCGGGCACAGTGCGGGGGCGCGCGGGGAGGGTGGCGACGGGCTCCGCCCAGGCTGGGGACCGCGGCGGGCGCCCGGTGACTCAGACGCCCCCGCGGGCGTTCCGCGAAGCGGCCCCGAGGGCTTCCCCCGGCCGCGGCGTGCAGCTCCCCAGCGCCCAAGAGGGGAACAGAAACCTGCGGGCCGAGCGGCGCTCCGCCGAGGCTGGGGACCGCGGCGGGCGCCCGGTGACTCAGACGCCCCCGCGGGCGTTCCGGGAAGCGGCCCCGAGGGCTTCCCCCGGCCGCGGCGTGCAGCTCCCCAGCGCCCAAGAGGGGAACAGAAACCTGCGGGCCGAGCGGCGGGAGAGCAGGCGCGGCGCGCCGAGCAGAAGGCTGCAGGCGTCGCCGTTCCTGTAGAACCGGACCGCGGGAACGTGGCCTTGACCACACGAACGCCGAAAGTGCCGTCCCGGGGGCTAGACAGGGGCGCGCGCCGACCCCGGGGCAGACGAGGCCGCGGGAGGCGGAGGGCAGGGCTGGGACTGGGAATTTCAGGAGGAGGAGGCGGAGAGAAGCGGAGGGGACCCCCTTTCCCCCAGGGCTCATTTCTCCTCCTCACCCATGACCTGAAGCCAGGTCAACAAGCAAATGACAGAGGAGCAGGCCGAGGAAGGCCTGGCCCCTGGGCAAAGAGGGCGTTTGAGGGGAAAGAAGAACGCCCGGCCACCCCACTTCTCAGCGGTCCTCCCCAGCCCAGCCGTTTCTCCATCAGAGATTCCTTTGTCCCCGACGTTGGCCTAGCAACACCATGGTGGGAGCTGGGGTGCGAGATGCTGGGCAGAGCGGCGGGCGTGGGGACAAAGATGGGCCGTGGGTGGAGGAGCCGGCAGGTGGCCTGTACGGACGGCACCAGGGAGACATCCAAGACAAACTCTTCAGGGACACAGCTGGCCCATATGAAGGACGGTGCCATGAGGAGGAGTGGGGTGAAAAGCTCAACCACTAGGCAAGGCAAGTTCGTAAACAAAATCTCGGCCCTAGAAAATGGCATGAAGGGGAAGGGCATGATGATGCCTCGGCTGGCACTGGGTTGGGCACTCGAACTGCATTATCTCTGCTTTCGTCTGTCCCTGAAACATACATGCTGTTACCCCATGCGAGAGACAAGGAAAAGCCAAGATTCTAGTCTCTGTTCCCGGCTCCCTAAAACCTGCTCCCCACTTGCCTTTGCCAAGGTTTGCTTGTATGAACCAATAGCCATCACTCCCTTGTTTTCTTATGTTAGCGTTCCTTCTCTCAACCAAGAGAGTCCTGTCTAATAACACATTTTAATCCAGTGACTTTACTTATGAGAATCTGTTCCAAAGAAGTATTATCACAAAAGAGCCACAGGCCTCAAAATATTCACTGTGGCCTTATTTATAATATTAATATAATTATAAACAGCCTAAATGTCCAATAATGGAGAGGGGAATAAAGTGGTACATTTATATGATAAAATATTAAAATGATGTTACATGTAGGGTTTGGTAACTTGAATAAAGACTTAGGTTATAGTGGCAAATGAGAAAGATACAAAATTGTATATTTATGTATATACACACATACGCACACACATAATATAATCACAATATGCAGAAAGAAATACTGGAAGGAAATCCACCAAAATGTTATATCTTTGGGTGACAGAATTATAACCAAGTATTTTTTTCTTTCTAAAACATATATTTTCCAGTTTCTCTACAATGAGAATAAACATGTATTATTAATTAAAATATTAAAACATTAATTTCAAAAATTTTACATATACAATTATATATACGCGCGTGTGTGTGTGTGTGTGTGTAATCACTGCTGAACAGGAAGTCACCAGGCCTGGTGGAAGAAGATGTATTGTGGGCCAGAGGAGGGAAAATCATCTGAGTTTTAGAATACACAAAAAGGAAACAATGAGCTTGTAGCTGATTCCTGATTGGCAAGACCACGCTGATTCATGGGTGAAAGGGAAGAAGATTGGAATGAAACTTTTAATGGCAAAGGAAAGAATACATTCATAAACCTTACTTAATAAAGGAGGTAAGGGAGTAACAGCTAAGGTAATGACATCATGAAAAGTTTTTTTGTTGTTTGTTTTTACAATAAATGTATTTATCAGGAGAATATATTCTAATACTGAAGATTAGATGATGTGCAAAATGAACTTAACATGTTCACATTTGACCCAAGTTTCTTGATACCAATATTTTTATTTCAACCCAAGCAAGATGATGATTATACTCATTTTGGATTGGAAAATGCCTATCAACCAAGTGGCCCCAAATCAATTATTTGGGGCTTATTCCTCTTCTACAGAGAGGGAAGGGGAGAAGATCAGGAAAACCTCATGTCTACATGTCATGTGTCCCTAGAGATCCTTATGTAGCAGCAGAGAGTATATACTCATTAATAAAAGCAGATTTCCCTTCTCTTGAAAACTTCAGTCTTGTGTGAGGATCTAGTAGAATGGAGAATGGAGCAGTATCCTTCAAGTAAACTAACACTACATACTGTACTGATGGAGCATAAACTGTGTCTAGGACCTGTGTTATGATAGGAGGCAAAGCTCTTGTTCTGGGGTTGAAATCTAGGATTCTCTGGGTGATAGATGTACAATTTATCAATCCATACACAGAGAGCTCTCTGTCTGGGCTTAAACACGTCTTGGGTGCTTCCAATTCCTCTCCCTTGATTCCTCCCCTGCCAGGGGAGACCCTTTGCTGATCTAACCTCTCTTGCTGATCTCACCAAGTGTGGGCTTTTGATCACTTTCCTTCTCCTACCTACTGAAAGCTATATGCTTTTTACTCGGAATGAAGTCGGGGGACCCACTACGTTAAGGAGACCATGCAACTTCATGAATTTACTGCCTTCCCTAACAACACTCTAGTTTCTCCAGCATCATCACCCTGTGTTCCAACCACTGGAATAGATTAGAGGGGGACTGGTAAAATCAATCATGGTTCTTTTCAGACTTTGAAAATCAAAGGCTACTAGAGCCAGGAGATAGGATGTTTCAATTCTAGGAAAATGTTAGACTTTCTACAAATATTTGTTGATTAAATGAAGAAACAGGGAACGCAATGTATAGGTTGGATATGACTTTGTGTTTGTGCCTAGATGGAAGGTGGGAACTGTTTTGCTAGATATCCTACAACTTATGGAATGCAGTGACATGTAGTCTTAAGATGTCTTATGCTACAATGTGCAGTGATTTCTTAGTACCCTTCCTCAAAAATCAAAGGTTGCAGAGAAATCATCTTTTAAAAAAATTCTAATAAAAGAGCAGAAAGAATTTCTGATTACTTCGCCTAAAATCAAAACACCAACATAATAAGCATTTGTATGACACTTGGGCTCACAAAATGAAAGAATTTCTGACTCTGTCCTTAAAAAAAACCAAAAAAAAAACCCTCTAGAGACTATTTCTTAAAAATATGTGATGAAATCCAGAAGGTGCTTTTATCTCATAACACCCATACCAGGAGATTAATCTCTGTGGTTGGTGCCTTGTTCTGGTTGGAAATACGTTTGAGCCCAGCTTTGGAATCCTCTCTAGTAGAACATCTGTTCCACAGTTGTTAATGTTTGTTTGGTATTGCCCAAAAGAAGGCAGCACTAGAGAAGAATTTTTAACAATGAGTCCCAAGATAGACTAGGCCAGCAGCATTGCTTGTTTTGAAAAGGCATTTTTTTGGAGCAATCTGACCTGTACGTGAAAAAAAAAAAAAAATGGGCAAGTCATTGGACCAAGGGATAGATGTCCATCTAATATTGGAATGTAGTTTAGCTTGTTTTCACCAGTTCTCAAATTCTTTCCCAGAAATATTTGTTTATTGAATTATTACTGCATTTCCCTCTAGCAGAACTTAGGTTTTTAGAGATTTGAATGTTTAATTCAAAGTAATCATAAGTGAGAAATTGAGTCTACTCAATTAGAAATATGCAAGCGTAAAAAAGTTCTAGCTTAGAGAAAGTCTAAGTAAAATATGTAAATATGTCATTTGTAAATTTCTACCTTAGCCGAGATAAGAGAGAATTGTCACTTCTTTAAGTGTCATAAAACTGGATTAAAGCAGTTGATCGGGAAGTAAAATATCTCCTTAATTTGCTAACTAATGTGAAGTTCAAGAAAAGTCAAGATGACCTGCATTTGCAGAGTAGAAAAGTTACATTTAAGGCAAAACTCAAATTATCAGTGATGTTTTCAAAAAAGATAAATTACAAACCCTCTCTCAATAATGCTATCTTTTAATTATTCTTATTTCACGTTCAAGAGTTCCAGTGGAGATAATTGTATAGATTCTGAATTTCACCCAGTGAAAAACCATTGAGACCTATAGCATTTGAAAAATTGGTAGAAACAGCTGGGTTTAGTTTCAAAGCTCCAAAATTAAATTGAAAGAGGGGAAGATCCTAATCCTCAGACCATCTGTTCAAAGAACAATGAAAAAAATGATGACAGCCTTTGGTGGGAGAACAACAATGCTCTCAACTGAAATCTACAAGTGCCTTTTCTATTCACTATTTCAACTGGTCCTCACAAGACCCCTGTGAGAGCTATCAAAGCAAATATCTGTATCCTCATTTTACAGATAAGGAAACTGAGGCTTAGAGAAGAATCTTACTCCATGTCACACCAAACATCACTAGCGAGGGCAAGACTTCCACCTGGAAGTCCACCTTCCAAAACACTACTGCTTCAAAAAGTAAAATTACACTGTACTTTTCTGTACCAGCTTCCAATTCCATTCTTCCTTTCTTCTTTCCTTTCTTTTTTCCCATCTTTTCTTCTTTCTTCCCTTTCATCCCACATTAATTGGGATGCATCTGTAGCGGCAGAAATTATTCTATGTTGCAAGTGTCCACGTAAGAAACATTTATATCCATAGTCACAAAAAGGCTAAGAACTATTTATGGAAGTTACAGAAGTGGCATTAATGCCAGCTTTTCATCTCTGCCTTATTTCTTTACTGTTTTTATTGAAAATGGAAATTTCATATATCATACAAAAACATAAAAATACATTACAAATCAGTACTCATCATTTTTTGCCAAAGAGCTGACTTTGCATGTGTATTCGGCAGGGTCTTTACAAAACGTCTTATCCAAAACAAACCAAGACAAAACACCTGGACTGCCCAGAGGAAAGGTTACAGGGTAAGCCTAAGGGCAACAGATCCCAGAAAGGAGGTATTAGTGAGGTCAGGCGGAGCAAAGACAGGAGGGGCGTCAGAGATAAATGGTTGGTTGAGTGAGTGACCTTCAGACAAAAAAAGACTTTTGCTGATTTGCAGATTTAAGCAGCAGTGGTTTTCAAACTTATTTTTTTAAGCATGAAGTGCTTTGTGCAGAGAAATTTCAACCCAAAGCATAAAACTAATAGTACTGAAGAAGCAGAGTTCTCTGGGTGAAGCAGGGTGGGGTACCCTAGAGCCCTCCCTCTGGGCCCCTCTAGTGGTCTCTGCTATGGGAAAAGCATGGCACAGATTTAAGGTTATTTGTACTTAAATATCCCTTAAAATAAGCAAGCAAACCCAATTTCTCAGGATTAAAGTATCCGCCCCACAGCAACTATTTCACCAACAGTCCCAAACTTAAGCCCACTTAACTCAGGGGTTTCAGAGAGAAGAGGCAGCTGGCCAGGTTCCTCTCTTTTCTGAAAACCTAATTACTTATCTTCAAAGCTGAGTCTACCCTAATCAGGATGGAGAGTGTGAAAATAGATGTGGTTTCCTAGGGAAATGGCTGGGGGTTGTTGGATTGCTGTGACCTATATTAAGTTTATCCAGTCCTAAAATAACAATTCTGTTTAGAGAAAGTTATTCTCAAACACATATCCCCCAGTACTGCACTGAGAATTGATCATACTTTATATTCCTTTAGCAATTCACTGTTTTCAAAGCACACTATTTTTGTGTCCATTATCTTGTTAGATCTGACCCCATGCTGAGGCTCAGAAAGATGAAGAGAATCCCACAAGGTCACATTACTAATACACAGGTCTTCTGATTCTGATCCAGAGCTTTAAACATGTGTGCTATGCACATAGACCTTGCATCCTAGAGTAGTAAGTAAAGGCCACAGATTTAGCATTATCAGGTCTGTGTCCTTGGGGAACATCAGTGTCCTCATTACTATACCGGTGTAATAATTACCTGCCTCATCTACTTCATGGAATTTTTTTTTTTTCTTTTTTTGTGACCGGTAAAGGGATCGCAACCCTTGGCTTGGTGTCGCCCGCACCACGCTCAGCCAGTGAGCGCACCGGCCATTTTTCTTTTTTTGTGACCGGTAAAGGGATCGCACCCCTTGGCTTGGTGTCGCCCGCACCACGCTCAGCCAGTGAGCGCACCGGCCATTTTTCTTTTTTTGTGACCGGTAAAGGGATCGCACCCCTTGGCTTGGTGTCGCCCGCACCACGCTCAGCCAGTGAGCGCACCGGCCATCCCTATATAGGATCCGAACCCGCGGCAGGAGCGCTGCTGCGCTCCCAGCGCCACACTCTCCTGAGTGAGCCACAGGGTCGGCCCGGAATTTGAAGAACAAACAAGGTGATTTGGTGAAAGTACTTTGTAATGTGCCATGTAAGGGTTACTCTTCTCCCTCCCCCACCCCAACATTTTGGCAGGTTCTCTGTCCTTCTATTAACTTGGACCTCACTTTTACAAACCAGATACAATTTGTTTCACATCCTATGTTGGTACTGTGTGTCTTACTAATGTCAGCTGCTGGCCATGCTATTGCACAGCCTCAATCTAAAGCTGTTTATCTCCCTATGACAGAGATTCAAGGATGCACTGCCAAAGCCAAAGGTTTCTAAGGCTGCTCTACCCTGAGCCCCGAGCAGTGGCCATAAGGACTGTAGGTCAGGCTGATGCCTTATGGAGAGCCTCAAGTGGTATGGGTAGGGGTGAGGCTGGGCCTCTGTGGAGTCATCACGGGTTGGGCTCTTGTCTTCTCTTTGGCAGAATCAGAACCTGAGTTTGGGGCCGGCCCGGTGGCGCACTGGAGAGTGTGCCGCTTGGGAGTGCGGTGGCGCTCCCGCCGAGGGTTTGGATCCCATGTGGAGACCGGTTCCCACTCACTGGCTGAGCGCGGTGCGGGCACAACACCGAGGGTTGCGATCCCGTTACCGGTCAGTAAAAAAGACAAAAAGGAAAAAAAAAAAAAAAAGAACCTGAATTTGGCAAGTTCATCAGAGGGTGATCTGTTCTCTGCAGCTAAGTTCAGAGGGGATGAATTTGTAAAGTCAAATGGCAATTGAATAGTTTTTTTATAGGAGTTCAAAATTGGGCTTTTTATAGATGGGGTCTTGCTGAGGAGAGCAAGTTGAAGGTGGCAGTAAAGAAAGTTGGAATTTAGGGAATATGGATGCTTTTTAAAAATGAAATAACCTTGTTGTTTTTTCAAAGTATAAGCATTATATATGTTCATCGTTACAAAAAAAAAAAAAATCAGACAACAGCAACACAGCAATGTATGGAGAAGAAAAGCCTCCATCCAGAGAAAGTTACTGTTAACGTTTTTGAGCCTATTCCTCCAGACTTTTTCTTACATAGTTACCAAAATGGAACTATACGGTCCATGCTGTTTTGTAAATGTTTTTACTTACTATGTTCTTGGACATCTTTCTGTGCCATGAAATATGTGTCATCCTTTTTACTAGCTGTATAATAAAGGATACTTTTCTCAAGCTGTGAGGTCGTCTTCTGAATCCTTCTTTTCTAAAGGCACCCTCATCCGAGCCTCCTCCTTCCCTCTCAGAGATCCCTGATGCTTGATGGTTTTGAGAAACACACTGACCTGATATTTCTGGCCAACACCAATGGGCAGCCAGAAACACCACTAGCCAGCTGCAACTTCTCAGGCAAATTACTTTACTCTCCAGGGCCTCAGGTTCTCCGTGTGTTAAAGAGATTTGGATAGAGATTATCTAAGCTTCTTTCAGCTCTAAAATGACACATTAGATTCTAGTCCATTTCTCTGTGTTTGCCTTGGCACAGGATAACCCTGGGACTGTGTGAAGGGGTCCCACGGGGAGCCCTGGCTGTGCACCTGGATGATATCCTTGAAGACCCCAAAGAGCCTCTGCTGGGAGCAGACGGTTGAAGCTGGCAGGGCTTGGGGGGGCACCAGGGTGTGTTGGAGGCTTATGTTACGAAAAACAACTCTCCTGATTTCCTTCCAATATGGCAGTGGGTGATGTCTACAAGGAGGCATCAAATTCATAGCACATTAGTACACAGCCTTTGGGGCCATTTAGCCCTTCCTGAGCACAAGTGTCTAAACTGCAGGACAATTATTGTACTTGTTTTCTAGTTTACAAGTTCTTTTGCATATATTATCTCATCTGATTCTCATTTCTCTCTTTTAGATGAAGAAATTGAGATTCAGAGAGTGTGTTGATTTGCCTAAGGTCAGACGGCAATTATTTGCAGAAGGAAGACTCAACCCTAAGCTCCACCAGCAGATTCCTGCCTCCGCTCCACAGTCTCCACACTGGATACACACAGAAACATCACAGGTGCACATATATGTGCAAAATATTCATACAGAACACACTCCTCCACTCCCACCTCACCACCATACAGACCCAAGACAGCGTTGACCTTCCCTGGACCCAGCTGCTCCTTCAACACGTGTTTATGAGCATTATGCTAGGCACTGGTGATATGGTGAAGAACCAGGAGACACGGTTCCTGACCTCATAGAGTTAACCCAGTATCATATAGAGTCTAGGCAGAGGCATGGATCGGGTGGGGGCGTGGGTGTGGCATTCAGTGTGATAAAAGCAGCATTGGGAAAGTGCAAGGTAAAAACAGAAGCACACTTTAGAAAGGGCACCTAACTCATCCTGGGGGATGAGACATCCAAGCTGAGCTCTGAAAGATGGGTTTGAGTTGGCAAGGCCCAAGGTGGAGTTAAAAAGAGAGATGGGGAATGTTCTACACAGAGGAAGGAGCATGTACAAAAACCTGGAGGCAAGAAGAGCCCGGCACTTCTGAGGAACTACGAGAAGTACAGCATGGCCAGGGATCATGCTCAGGTGGGGAGGTGGTGTCTACTGAGGCTGCAGAGTAGGCAGGTGTCTGAGTGTGAAGAGCTGGCAAACTTGCTGGTATTGATGGGGTTGGTGTTTGTCTTGGGGGCACTAGGAAGCCATTGAAGAGTTTAGTGAGTGATACTGCTGACACGCTCTTATCAAGACATTCTCCTTTTGCCCACTGTAAGAATTTATATGTATAGCAGTTTTCTGATCCTACCTTAAGATATATTCTATAATTTCTGCAAAAATATAGATGTTCAACTTCAGGATGCTTTTCCAGTTTAGCCTGCTACCTCTGTTTCATCTGCTTTTGCCACTCTTCCTGGGTCTCTGTGTCCTGTGCCAGGTTGGCGAGGATAACCACTGTGATCAAGGTGCCATAGATATGCCAGTGTGGGCGTCAAACAGCTTCTAACTGTTCTCTGCTCTCAGCCTCAGCCTTAGCCCAGGGCCTAGACTCCAGCTGACAGAATGTCAATTGACCAGACAACATACATCCCTCACGAATACTGGAAAACAAGTTCTAACTATAATTAGAAGTATGTGAGCTAGCAAACTCTACCCTTATCATAAGCAAAGGGAAGTAGAAGTAATATTTGATAAGTTACAGATAATAGAAATAATCAATGAAAATCATGCATGGCTCATACAATATATTCAATAAATACTTAATCACTTGCTCAATATTTAGACAGTAAGAGAAGTCTTACAGGAAATTGTAAAAAGGAAGGGATTCATTCATAAATAAATGGTTAAATAAATTATGCTATTTTTATAAAAAGTATGTATATTTGCTTGTATATGCACAGACTATCCATGGAAAGATTTCCAAGAAAACTAACACTACATAGTTGCTTCTGGGGAGAGGCACAGAGAGGGTGGGGACAGGGATGGGAGGGAGATTTTTTTGCTATACCCTTTAGAGTCTTTCACATTTTGAACCACAGGAATTTGATACCTGATTTAAAAAGTAAAATGAACAATTAAAAAACCATCTGTTCGGGCCGGCCCGTGGCTCACTCGGTAGAGTGCGGTGCTGATAACACAAAGGCCGCGGGTTCGGATCCTAAATAATTTGCTATGTGTATTTCTAGTATATGCACAGAGGAAGGTCTCTGTGATGAAATAATTTGCTATGTGTATTTCTAGTATATGCACAGAGGAAGGTCTCTGTGATGAAATAATTTGCTATGTGTATTTCTAGTATATGCACAGAGGAAGGTCTCTGTGATGAAATAATTTGCTATGTGTATTTCTAGTATATGCACAGAGGAAGGTCTCTGTGATGAAATAATTTGCTATGTGTATTTCTAGTATATGCACAGAGGAAGGTCTCTGTGATGAAATAATTTGCTATGTGTATTTCTAGTATATGCACAGAGGAAGGTCTCTGTGATGTGATCCCTTTACCGGTCATTTTTTTAAAAAAAAAAAAAAAAAAAAAAAACCATCTGTTCCGCAGAATCCCATGCAATGATTTAAAAAAATGAAATCAAGTTATAATTACAAAAGAAGGTCTACTGTTATTTGAAAACAGCATATTTCAGAATATACAAGTATATATGATATAACTTTATATTTCACAGGGAAAAAAGAAAATAATTTGCTATGTGTATTTCTAGTATATGCACAGAGGAAGGTCTCTGTGATGTACAATGCAGTAGCCACTAGCCACTTGGGACTATGTACATTTAAATTCATTAAAATTGTAAGTTCAGCTCCTCTGTAACACCAGCCACATTTGAAGATTCAACAGCCATATGTGGCTAGTGGCTGCCACATGGGACAGTGCAAATTGAGCACATTTCAGTCACTACAGAAAGTTCTACCAGACAGAACTGATCCAGATGAATCAGCCCAGACTGCAAACTGGTCAGTGGGGCTGCAAGGATATGGGAAGGAACTTTGTACTTTATAAATCTCCATATTGTTTGAAAAATGTTTTTTACAATTGCTTTTCTAATTTTACAAGTGAAGATGTCTTGCACCTGTAGTAGGTGTTCATTCCTTGTTAAAATCACATCCTGCATTTTTTCTTTTGTGCTCCTGATTTTCTACTCAGGAGTCAAGGGAGTCATGGCGAAGTGCTGCCAGCAGAGCTATTCCAGGGGGGACTGGAAATGGTCTCCATCCAGAGCGAGCCCAAGCCTAAGGGGAGCCCCTCCACCAGCGGCTGACCATCACGCCCCCATCTCACTCCCTTCTGGGTTCTGCTTTTTAGTTACTTGGGACAAAAACAATTTGAGTGCCTGCCAGCTAGAAAAGCAGAAGCTGAATTATTTTTAGTTCTTGAAGCTCTGGAATCTGGTGAGGACGAGGTGGGTACTGGACTGGGAGGCCCACCTCCAAGGGACTCTGACGGCTCCCAGGAGATGGGGACCTGGGAGGGTGGCAGAGGATACTGCTTTGAGGTGGGGACAGCCATCCGGGTGAAACAGGAGTCTGGATGGCCAAGCTTGAAATGCCAACTTGGAGTGGAATGGACAAGAACGTTGGATCTGATATCTGCTCCATGATTTCTCAAATCGGAGGAAGGACAAAGATGAAGAGAAAAAATGAAAAAAAAAAAAAAAAAGATGGGATGGAGCTGAGGCATGACCAGAAAGCAGACAGGAAGAAACATTTCAAAGTCTTTTACCTCAAATAAAACTGAGATTTGAAATGTTAAACATCCTTCTGGTTATTGTCCATAAGACAGAGTGAAATGAAATTTCCCAAGATTATAAATAAATGGAATAAACTTTGAAACTCTAGTTTATAATTGCTCAGGGCACCTCATTTTTCCCTCTACCTGAAGGAAGTTTATTCCTTGACTGGGGTCCATTTTTTTCTCAACAACAACAAAAACAGCAAAAAGAACACTATAGTTTCAAATGTGGCTCTCTTGAGACTCCACTTTCTTTACCAATCTGTAATTTAAACTGACACATTTGTCCTCACCACTCTTTATTTCCTGGAAGATTTAGAATGGTCACTCAGTAAGCCATTTGTTCCTATGAACATTGTCCTGGCAGGTAGGTACCTTCAACCTTGTTCCATTTATTCTTCTTTTGAGAATGTTGATCCTGCCATACCTTTATTTATGCCATTCCCTGTGTCTGGAATATCTTCCTTTCAGGCAGACACAACTCAGATTCCACTCATTTTATAAGATCCAACTCCTCTGAGTCAGAATTGATGTCATCTACTTCCTACTGTGGTTTGTGTGAGAATCAGTTGAGGATGTATCCATCTTCTGCATGGGGAATGGGAATTCCCATAGGGACTGACAGTGCTTGTTCGCCTGTGTCCCAGCTGACCCAGTGCCTGGTGCATGGAAAGTGCTTAGTAAATGTTGGTGGCACTCGATGTCCATCTCTTCCATTCCAACAATCACCACCCTGTTCCCTTCATTCAAGTTAGTGATATCTGTTGAGTCAGCCATGTGCTGTGACGTCCACATTCTTATTCCTGGAATCTGTGAATGTGTCCTTTTATATAGCAAAAGAGATACTGCAGATGTGATCAACTTAAAGATCTTGAGATGGGGAGAGTATCTTGGATTATCTGAGTGGCGCTGATGTAATCAAAGGGTCTTTATAAAAGATAGGAAGGAGATCTGAGAGGAGAAGGTAATGTGAAGATGGAAGCCAAGGGAGCAGAGGCAATGTGATGGGGTGGGGTGTGGGTGTGGGGGCTGCACAAGTCAAGGAATAAAAGCATCCGCTAGAAGCTGGAAAGGTCAAGGAAATGAATTCTCCCTTAGAGCCTTCAGAAAGGTACCAGCCCTGCAGACACTTAACATATAGGTGAATGGAGAATTGTCCCAGTCTTCCAGGAGTTCATTTCCTTTCTATCAAGAGAGGGAACAATTTAGAGAACTATGACAGTGGTTGGAGGTGAGAGGTAAGGAAGGTCTACACTAGGGCAGAAACACTGGTAATGGGCAGAAGCAATCAACTGGGGGATCTACTGGTGTTAAAATGGACAGAAGGGACAGGGAACTGGAGGCAGAGGGACGAGGGTATATTCTCTCAGCCCTGAGTTCTTGCATTGATCACTTTCTGCTTTGTTGGATTTTAGCACCCTACTAGCCCACCCACCTCATTTGTCTTACCTATCCTTCAAAACTATCTTTTCCCCTTTTAAAAGCCAATCTCTTCAGTTAATTCTAGTTTAGGGTTGGGAAGAAGGAAGCGGGTTAGACTAATTCCCACTGACATGAAAATGATTGATGGTGCCCTTAATCTTCCCAGGCACGTGGGCACTTTCAAGGCACTGCCTAACTCAAAGGCTCTCTCTACCTGGTGGTTCTCTAAACTGTCATCAAGGCAAGAGCTCCACCTCAGGTGAATTTCTTGGTTGAGAATGTTTTCTGGGCTTGGATCTCCTTTCTTGCACACCACTGAGTGACCCCAGGATGTGCTCATGTCATTTCTGGCTACTCTCCTGGAAGCTCTTCTGGGTCAAGTCCCTAATCAGTTTGTTCTTTTGAGCCCCGAGCACTGAGCCTGGGCTCCCAGTGTGGCCTAAGCATTTAATTACCTGCTGTTATCAACTGTTCTCCAGCTGCCTCTCAGGTGAAGGCCTCACCTGCTTGACTAGAGGGTGAGTTATGAAGGGACTGACCATGTAGTGCGATGGAAGGAAACAGGCCTCAGTCTGAACGCTGGCTTTGCCTGGTACCAGCGATGTGGTCTTGGGCACGTCACTTCACTTCTCTGAGGCCCTACTTTCTCCATACCTACTTCCTAGAGCTGTTGTCAGAGACACATGAATTAACATTTGTACAGGGAGGAGGCAGGTTCTCAATAAGTGCGAGCCATGATACCAGTGCTTCTGTGGCTCCCTCAGTAGCCAACAGGGCTGAACACATAATACCAATAAGTAGTGGCACTTCACAGCATGCAGTCTACAAATGGTTGAACTCACCCAGTAGAATGACATGTTTGCCACAGACCCAGACATTGTAGGGTTTTTGTTTGTCTATTTTGTCTGAAACGGAATTTAAAGAATATTCCTAACAGTGTACCAAAATTGGTCTAAAATCACATAATCACCCAGTCTTGGGATTGGGGAAGGCCTCAAAGGTCAGCAGAGCAACACCTTTCTGGAAGGGGGTAAGCAGTATAATGCCCTCCAAAGATGTACACCCCTAATCTCTGGAACTACAAATATGTTACCTTCTCTACAAAGTGGCTTTGCAGATCTGATTAGCTCAACGACCCAATCTAACCACATAGATCCTTAAAAGTGATGAACTTTCCCCAGCTGTGGTGAAAGACATGACTTTGGAAGAATGGTCAGAGAGATGCTACGCAGCTGGCTTTGAAGGTGGAAGAGGGAACCACAAGCCAAGGAATGCATGTGGCTTCTAGAAGGTGAAAAAGGCAAGGAAATGGATTATCTCCTACAGCCTGCAGAAAGAAACACAGTTCTGGTGGCACTTTGATTTTAGCAAGACCTGTGCCGGACTTCTAACTTACAGATCTGTGAGATAATAGATTTGTGTTGTTTTAAACCATTATGTTTGTGCTAATCTGTTATGGCAGCAACAGGAAACTAATACAACAGGCAATAAATATGAAAGCCCAGAGAGGGGTCATGTCTTGAAGCAGCTTTCACTTGTCTACAATAAACATTCTCAGCAACTTACTTGTCATGTATAGTATTTACAGTCACTTTTCTGATCACCTTCCTGAATGTACTTCTGTGTACAAGCTTCCATCTTAAAATGGAGCACCAAGAATAAACACAACACTCCGTATGTGACCCCACTCTTGAAGAGTGCAGTATGGATCCCCTCATCTGTAAGCTCAGCATCTGTTCGTATGGCCTAAGATTCAGCATTTTTTGTAGTTAATTCACACTTGTATTCACTCTTGAGTCAGATTTACCTCATTCAGCCAACTTTCAAAATGCAATTGTGGGTCAAATAAACAGGCATATGTGAAATGTTATACGGGCCGGCAAAATCCCAGGCCTTACACTGTTCCATCAAAGATGGAAACAGGCTCATTTCCCCGAATTATAACTCTCCTGAAATATAGATGGAAACTAGAAAGCTCGATGGCTGTCACTAGGATTGTACTCTTTTACTGTGATCCTCTTTTTTTCTTTTCATTTTTGTTTTTAAATTACTTTCTTTTCCTGATTACTAGAGAAATGTAAAACTTAGAAAGTTTGAACACAGTCCCACCCCAGATATATTTATCAACAGATAAGAATCTTAACACTGGCATTTTTATGAATCCAACCAAAGAGGATAATAATTGTGTTTTTAAAAAGCAGCAGCAGCCCCTAGGGATACATGGGGGCCTTAGAACATTCATTCTCAGCCCTCTCAACTTCCACATCTGTAGCATAAATCAGGAACCACATTCTGAGTAACAAAGCTGAAATAGGATAAGATTTCCCATCACCAAGGAAATGATAACAATAGTTAACATTTATGAAAGGTTTAATAAATTCCAGGCAGTGCACTAGATCCTTAAATCTTCATAATAACCCTGTGTGATAAGTACTATTATTATCATAACCCCCACTTTACAGAGGAGGAAACTGGGGCAGAGAGGTTTGGCAGTTTGTCCATGTTCATAAACCTAGCAGGTTCTAGAGCTGGGATTTTTTTTTTCCTTTTTGTCTTTTTTCGTGACCGGCAACGGATCGCAACCCTCAGTGTCACGCCCGTACCGGACTGGGACCGGCAACGGGATCGCAACCCTCGGTGTTGCTCCCGCACCTCGCTCAGCCAGTGAGCGGGAACCGGTCTGTATGTGGGATCCGAACCCTCGGCGGGAGAGCCGCCGCACTCCCAAGCGGCGCACTGTAGCAGTGCGCCACTGGGCTGGCCCTAGAGCTGGGATTTGAACCAAGGATGTCTATCAGTAAAAAGCCACATACTTAACCACCTTGCTACACTGTTTCTCAGGGAAGAGGTTAATTGACCTTTATTAAGGCAGGAAAGCAAACTCACAGACTTAATTTTTTTCCAAAAGTATTGAAACAAAGGGGCTTTATGAAAAATTCAATGAATCAAGACACCCTATTACCATAATAAATTTAGAAGATTTTTTTTAATTTAAAAAGTAAAATACATGTTCACTCTTGAAATCTGGGGCAATATAAAACGTGTAACAAGGAAAATAAAAATCACATGGTTTCACTTAGCTGCTTATTTCTATGCACTCAGTCAGTGTTTCTCAAAGGGAGGTCAGTAGGCTAAGGACATTAGAATCACCTGGTGCACATCCTTAAAATGTGGATTCCCACCCCAGACCTACAAAAGCAGATTCTCTGAAAGACTGGAGCTTAGAATCCTGACCTTTAGCAGCACTTTACAGCTGCAGCCTATAAACTGTAGATTCCATTTAGTACAATCACATCATGTTCTCCATGGACCCAGACACTACAGGACCAAGCAGATACCCATTTGAAACTTTTATTAGATGTCCATTTAGTTTCAAGGAATCTGGAATGGAATTTAAAGAGTATTTATACTAGTATGCTAAATTTGACTAATATTTAATTTTAAAATTAAGTTTTAAATTAAATTTTAGAAGTAAGAACTACATTTGTAGTTGTTCTTATGCCCAGTAAAATTTGAGAATCACTGCCCAAGGCTTAAAAAGACAGGTCCAGGATTCTTGGACCCAGAATTCAGAATACATACTGTCCCCAGAGACACTCTTTGTCTGCCACCGCCCCCTCCCCCTTCCATTCTGGAACCAAGTTGTCTTCAGGAGAAGTATAGAAAGGGGAATGAGAAAACCATGCCCATTTGGACGTCAGGCTTAGGATGGGAGAAAACAGGACCTTTGTAGATTACTCAACAGCTATATTTTCCTGACCTTCAGCTACAGGCTCTGTGCCCAGGTCAGCTACAGCTTTAATGCAACCCCAGAGGGCCTCCAAGCAGGGTTTATGTCATCAGCTCTGAGCCTGATTCAGAGACCTGCATTTAGGTTTGCTTTTCCAGAAACCAAAATGGCTCCTCTCCGTTAACACCCATGTTATAGCTATTAGCCAAACAACAAAGGATTTTTCAAATATGGACCCAGAAAAGCAAGTACACTCTGAAGGCCACAATGAAGCTTAAATAGCTAAAACTTATTAAAAAGAAAGCCAACAATTGATGCCAAAAGCATGTGTCCTTAACAGAACAGCAAGACAAAAGCCAGAAAGAGGAAAAAAAATATGCATTGTAGGGGAGGGGCAAGCAGGGAGGTGTAGATTTATATGGAAGAGTTGACATCATTGTTTCCCAATAATACTCAGCATGCAGGAAACAGATGGGAAAGAAGTGGTGGAAGGGGCTACTTATGGTAACAGAGCATGCTCTCTGTTTAGAATCCTGCCATTTGGAACCTAAATGTTTTAGTTTGAAAAACTGGAGATGGGAACCCTATTGCCAGAAGTTTTATTAAAGTCTAACTAAATCCTACGGAACTTATCACCTTGGCAATGCATGGCAAAATAGTTCTCTGCATATCAGACCCTGTTTTACTGCCTGCATAGGCGTGGCTGTTTGCGTCCACAGCAGACAAAGCCACAGAAGGGGAATTTAATGTCATACAGACATGGTTTGAGTCCTGCTTCTCCCACTTCTTGGTTGCGAGACACTAAGCAACTTAACCTCTGAATTGATCATCATTTATAAGATGGGGACAAAACAGAATTTTCACACACAGTTGGAAGACGTTGAGGTTGGACATTTATGCCATACGGCTAGATTTAATCAAGAAACATGATTAGTGTGGTCGGTTAGCATCGTTTTAGAAGTTTTATCTTTTAACACAATTCCCCATTCTTCTGTGGTTGGGCAGGGCACAGACCACAGCCACAGCCAGTCAAACCAATGGCCACTCGTTATTATCAGCTGCTCTGCTCTCTCCTGAGGGGAGAAATAGGCTTCTGTCATGCCAGCTAGGGTCTCCGCCACCCCCATTCTGCTACTGTAAATCATCCTCAGCTTCCTTTCCCAGAGCTTAAGTGTCTTTGCCCACAGGGTGCAGAAAGGTATAACCAATTCCAAGTGTTAGGCAGTCATTCCGCAGTCAGAAGATGTTTGTTTTATCATTTTATTGATTCCCTCCCCACCCCAAGCAATCCTTTCTGATAGTTCTCTTTCATCCAGCTGCCTCACATGTCAAAACCCTCTGCCTGCACATCCTCCAGAGCCCTCACTTTCCCAACATATGAATCTTCTAGGCCAAGAGCAACTGGAGAGCATCTTTGTAAACCCAACAATAAATCTAACAGCATGTTAGAGTCCCATTAAATACTTGTGTTGAATTGAAAGCCTATACAAGATAGTTTTTGATTAAAAGCATGAAAAGTGCCAGGGAAAGAAATAGCATAATCACACAAATGAGCTCAATTGCCTTTCATGAAAACCATAGATTTTTTCATGGTTTGCCAGAATCCTAGCTTATATGTCAAACTATTTTCCAGTGTCTGTAACAGTGAGAACTGGTATATGTTGCTTTTGGGGGGGAGGCAGGTTGACTTTCACTCCTCTCCCTTCAGGGGTGGTGGGGAGGGGGCCTGCCAAAGGCATTCTGGACCGGCATCAGACCATGGGCGTGGCACCAGGGCCTGGAATGCATCAGCCAAGCTTGAACTAGAACGACTCAGTTGGTTCTGGGGCTCCGCCAAGAATGTGGTTCATACCAAGGAGTGACTGGTGAGGCACTAGGGAAAGGCAGTGCTTCTGGGGAGTCGTGTGCAAAGCCGGGAGGGTTTCTATCAGGGAGTAGCTGTGAACACTCATGGGGACCATTAAACAATCTTGAATTCCTGATAATCCAGCACATTAGCAATGTCCCTTGTGCTGAGCTTCCTAGAAGGGTTCTAACACTGGTTTCCTGAAGGAGGATACAGGGTCAATCAAGCAACTGCTGTGTGTCTACCATGGGGATAAACCTGAGAGAGGTAATGTGAGCAACCAAATCTGCATGAGGCGCTGAATATGGAATTGGACTTGCCTTCAGCAGTGTTTACCATCGACCTGCATACACAAAACCAGTTAGAGAACAGAACAGCAGGCAGAATGGAGACCAAATTGGGTGCCTCTGGCCCTAACAGTGGGTGTTCCAAGAGGGAAAGGGTCTTGTGGCTGCAGTGGGCAGGGAGGGACCCAGGAGGAAAGGGTAAGGTATGGCTGGAACTTTGAGAGCTGGTAGGTTTAGGTAGGTGTGTGCCAAAAGCACCTTGCAGAAGATGAAGTGCTATGCAAAGGTTAGTTGTTATTATGACTATTAATGGTGTAGGCTGGGGGAAGAGCAAGGAAAAGGGAGAAAAACTATTTTTTATAGGCTTTTGGGGCAAAACTGTAAAGTAAATGCCAAATTATAAAATATGCTTTTCTGGGAAATGGGATTCCCACCTCAGTCCATAGCCTTAGGACTCAGACAGATCTGGATTTAAATTCTGTCTTTTTCCCATCTCTATAATCTTGACAAGTGATTTAACCTCTTGGACTTCAGTTTTCTCCTCTGTAAAATGGGGATTAAAATGTCCAACTCTCAAAGAAGTTGAAAATATTACTTTGTATGTGTAAAGTGACTGGCACATAGTAAGCAATCAACACAGATAGTAGTTCTTACTACCAGTAAAAATAACAATAACAATAACAATAATAGTATGATTTGGGACTCAGCCTTCATTTCTCAGTCCCTTCTCTCCTTCTGGAAGACCTCCCCTTCCTCCTCATCCCTTTAACTATCCAGTAGCCTGATGTTTTCATCTTTCTCTCTGAAACCTAGCTCTTAGAAAAAGATCTAGTACGAGTATTTATTCTCTTCTGAATTGCAGTCAGCCTGTTTCCTCCCAGGCGTTCTTTATTTTAAGCCTTAGCTAAAATTGTATTCTGGGGGAAACACTAGAGGGACGTGGGGTGCTATCCCGACTCCTGAAGTTCCAGCAGGCTGTAGCCACACCTCAGTCAATACTCGAGTCCAGCTCTTTGAGAGAGGAATGCCAAGAACAGTTCAACTCAAGTGTGGCACTTGTGTTGGGGCATAGAGAGAAATAGCTCAGAGAATTAGGTGGGACGTGTGTCTATAAGCAAAAAGAAAATTAATCTAAAGGGTGAGGCAAAGTGGGAAGATGCCACATTGGCCTAAATACATGGCAATGGATGGGAAAAAAAACTAGCTTCATGTTCCTGGGTTTCAAGACTGTTCTGAAGGAACCACTAGAAGGAAGTTGAGTCCTGAGACCCTGAGGCCAGGGTAGGCAGGCAGCTCAGCTTGAACAGTCTATTCTGGAGGGAATGAGCAATAGGTAGCTCCAAACAAAAGGGTCTAGCATTACTTTCTTCCAGAAATATTTAGCTACAATATCTAATGGCAACGGTGGGGGACAGTGATGGTTCTCATCCCCAGACTGAGTCCTGGAACTTTCGGACCCACCCCCTTCTTCCACCCACTGCTGCAGAGCAGAGCTGAGCCACACACACAGCCACAAAATCCCAGGAAACTCCTCTGCAGCAAGGTGATTCCCAGGAACAAACAGTCCCCAGCAAGTGCTCCAAAACTATCTTGGTCAATCAACTTCTGCAATTCAGAATGTGCCCTTACCATCCCCTGACAGAAAAGTTTCCCAGGATAGCCCCCAGTTGCCTAATTGATTAAGGGGGGAAGGGAATAAAAAGAATGCATCAGAAACTACAGTTCCAATGGCACTGGACAGCTTATCCACCACTTACAGCATTGTGTAAGGGAAAATGTGTTCCTACTTTCAACGTTTCCCTCTGCCCCAGCATAAGAGCAGCCTCCAGCTTTCCCTTGCCCAGAAGATGGTCCTCTTGGCTACAGGGCAGGGCTGGGGCGACACAGACGTGGGCTTCCTCAGCAGCCTCAATGCCTGGGCCTCCTGAGTCTGGAAGACATCTGGGTGGCTGCCAGTCGGGGTGGACAGGGGAGGAGGAAAGAAGAGGCTGTCCCTATGGTCAAGGGGCTCTTGGCAGAAGTCTAAAGAGTGGGCAGGAGGGAAGCATGTGGGAAGGTGGAAGTAGCTGTTTCTGTTCTCTGCGTGGGTTGTCATATGCAGACTACACAGAGTAAGTTACAGCTCGGCCTCAAGTCATCTAGTCAGTTTGCTTCAGGTTTAAAGCATTCTCTTTTGGTTCTTCTTGTTTCACTCTGGGAGCCCAGATGTGGGGACGCCCCTCTAAACTCAAGCCTAGGCATTGCTGTTCTGTCTCCACTAGCTCCCCAGCCAGGACCTGACTTCTCTTTCAGTTCCCTATGGGTCCAGCAGTGGCTGGCTGTGTCTTTCTCAGGCTTTCTGAGGGCCCTTTAGTTTGGGGTTGACCTTATGCTCCTGCTCCACTGTACACTGATGGTCCACTCCGTAGCAACTCTGGAAATCCCTCATGAACTGGCCCCTCCATTCAGTGGGGTGAGCTTCCTGCCCCTCTTGGTGATCGATTAATGCCCATCTAACCATATTATTTACTCACTTCATTGGAGCTCATTCATTCAGTCACAGGTGGTAGTTTGTTATGATAGGGCAAGTCCCAGGTGTTGTGATAATAATAGCTACACTGATAGCTTACCATGTGCATGTCCTCTGCTAAGTGCTTTACCCATATCAAGTCACTCATTTTCACATTAGACCTATTATCTCCATTTCATGAATAAGGAAACTGAGGCCCAGAGGCAGTAAGTAATTTGCTCCAGGGTCACTCAGCTGGGAACAAGCAAAGTTGAGAGTCTATCCCAAGTAGTAAGATTCCAGATTTCCTAATGGGAGCCCCCAGCTGGGGCACCTGACTTGAGAGGATCAGGGAAGGATTCCAGAATCTTCCAAAGCTGAGACCCAAAGGATGAGGAATTAGCCAGGGAAGGTGTGATAACGATGTGCCAGGCAAGATGCTGGGAAAAAAACAACTGAGCCAAACAGAGTACCCCTGCCCTTGTTCTCCATTCAATGTTAAACCTTATCTTGAACAGAAAAATATTTACCTTCCTTGCTAAGACTTTGCTCCTGATTGTATTTGAGCATCTTGTCTATTTAATCAGACATCAAAGCTTTCACATTTTCTCCTTCAGCTTTCCCTTCTGTCATGCCAGCTAACTTCAAAGCTTAACTGAGCCATTGGTTTCCGAAGGTTTTTTCACATCCCTTAGACTATAAATTTCTTGAGATTGGAGCCTATCTTTCTTTCTTTCCCACAGTACCTAGCACAGTGCCTTAATAAATATTTGTTAAATAAATAAATAAATGAAATGAGGGAATCACTTAACCACAGCAATGCAGAATAGCTACAGGTAAAATTTCACATTTTATGATCCTTGTTCTTTGAAATATTGAGGTTTACTTTCATCAAGCTTAAGGGGCATAAAGAATAATTATGATTTGTAACAATACATATACTAGTAATATTGATTTGATCAACATATCTCAATGTTCAACCCCCAAAATATGTATAATCAATTTTGATTCAATAAATAAAATAAATTTAAAAAAATAAAAAAATAAAAAATAAAATAAAATAATAAATAAATAAATAAAATTGTATTTTAATGAACATTTACTTATTTGTTTTAAAGCTTCTGTCATCCTTCAAATCAAACATTTATATATTAATATATTTCAGCCTGGTAAGAACTAGAAAAAAAGTCTTCAGGACTCAACAGGCTCACAGTTCTTACCAAACGTTCAGAGGGTTCATTCTGAATGGCCAAGGCTGCCTATCCAGGGGAAAAACCTGTGCACTGAAGCCTACACATCAAAACGATCTTGGGAGTAGAGCTGGTCATTTAGCTCAGTTGGTAAGAGCACGGTATTGGTAATACCCAAGTCAAGGGTTCAAATCCCCTTACTGGCCAGCCACCAAAAAACAACAAAACTTAGGGGAGATTCTGCTTTAATTGGTTTGAGAGAGGGCCTTGTCTCTTTTACCTGCCTATAATCCTGCTGACTGGGCAAATTGTTGAGCTAGGGCTGGGTCTGGAGCTCGCAGACCCCTCAAACCCATTCACAGACTGGGTCACAAACCCTTCACATGCCAGGCTAGGTCCCCAGACCACTCACACGAAGCCCTAGGTTGGAGAGCATGGCCACATGTGGCAAACGCCTGAGGCAGATGCCAGCCGAGGCAGATGCCAGCCAAGCCGCAATGCTGCGCATACACACTAACTCCACCCACACACAATCTATTCACAAAGTATGTGCTGCACAACCCCAACCTGCCCCAAGGTGAAGGGTGCCTGATTAAATTATTCTATTTTCCTAACAGGCCTGGACATCAATTTTTTTTTAAAGCTCTCCAGGTGATTCTAATGTGTTGTCATCATGGGGAGCCCTTGACCAGAGCAGTATCACTTTTACCAGGAAGTGAATAAAATAAGCAACAATTGCTCAAAAAGGGTGAGAAAGTCCTCAGTCCTTAAAGTGGGGCCAACAGAGAGCAAGAAATTGTTTTCCCCATAACACTCTCTCACTTGTCCCTTGGCTCATGGCCCCAGCATCTCCAACCTGTACTGGAAGACCCACACAAAACACTTGGCTCATAAGAGTGAGGTAGGAAATGGCCATTGACGCACACTGGCCTTGCAGGGCCTCACCTACACCATCCCAACCACAGGTAACATTTTATTACACAGTTGCAAGCAAGGACCTTCTTATTCAGTGGTCAAAAACAAAACAAGAAAGCTATACTATTTTCAGCATTAAGACCAAAGAAGGATGATCTTCTCCCTCTATTCCAGACAGAAACAGAAAGTTAAATGGTTCTCAGAGGAGAGCTGGGGGGTCAGAGGCAGCAGCCACTATGCTGGAGGGGAAGTGAAAGAGGCTCTGGCCAACTCTGCCAGGAGCCACTTCATGCCATCCTTGGGTGTTCTTACCAGGCTGGAGAAAAGTTGTCAAAGAAGGGGGAAATTGGCCCTTCACACCTGGCCTATATGCAGCTGGGGATGATGAGAGCAGGGTCTGATACTGGCATCTATGTGGATGCCTGCAGATACTGTATACACAATGTGTGTGTGTTTCTAAGGGAAAAGGTTTCTGTTTTTCATCAGCTTCCCCAAGATTAAGGATGAAAAGTGGCCTTGAGCAATGTCCACTCTAAGCTGAACACCTACCTGTCACCTGCACAACCTGCCCTGTCAGATTTTTCATCTGAAAGTAGCAGGGCAAAGCCTCAGCAAATTACAGAATTGGGTGACATCTGTGCTCTGTGCTCAGCCTCTGTCTGTCCAGAGATCCTGCTCAGGCGTGTAGCTTTCCCATGTTCAGATGGCCTGAGCACAGCTAATTGTCACTAGCTTTGTCCTCCACTCCAGCTTGGGGATTTCCTCCCTGTCTTAGCACAGGGGCTCTCTTTGCTTCCCTACACCTCTATTCTTCCCTTCTGCCCTTTTGCTCCCAGACCTGGATCCATTTTTCCCTGTTTCTACACAGGCCCTTGACCCTCAAAGCTCAGTAACCATGAACTCCTTGCTCCTGGTTACCATACTAACTTGTCACCCTCAGCATTCAGGCTGATCTTCCAAAGCAGTGGGCAAAGGGACAGTGCAGCTCAGCTTCTCCTCCCTGGGAGCAGAGTCCAGGCCTTGTCATTAACCAATACATGTTTAAGAAAAGTCCATGAGGAAGCTACATTATTTTAAATGAGAAAGTCATTAGCATTGACTTTGTTTATTGATGCTGCACTATACCAAAAATAAGAGAACACTCTCCAACTAGTTTTAGCTGTGGAAAAAAAGATCCTAGTTTCTCTCATTTATATAAATTGCTTATTATGCATGTCTAATTTCCATGTAGTACAATAACGGTGTGTGGATCATTAAGTGAGTCAGTTGCCTTTTGTTTCAAAGGTGAAACTCTCTATTCAGGTATGTTCAGTCTTGAAAGTTCGCTGATCCTGCGGTAGGGCTGTCTGCTTTCAATTTAGGGGGGAAAATCATTAGAAGAGAATGTTGACTTAGACCTGGAAGCCAGGAGCAGAGAGGAGCCTAACAGGCCAGAGCCCTCTGCATCCTTCATGATTAACTGTATGACCTTTGGCAGAGCAATTTACCTCTCTGGGCTTCCTCTCCTTTTCCCCAGGATGGGGAGTACTGGGTACTGGTTTTCCATTTTTTCTTTAAGCAGTAGTCCTTTCCTTTTTTTCTAAATGAATCATAGGCAGAAGCCCAAAATAGAAAGCAGGTGAAAAAACAGCTGCCTATAGCTGCCTTTGAGGTATCCCCACAGAACCCCGGGGTTCCAGTTCATCCTATGAACAAGGACTTTCTAAGAAAGGGGCAGAGCTGGCAAGCACCCCTGTGAAATTCTCACAGCTTTGGAGGGAGGGCCCAGAGTAACGCCTACATGGTGGAAGGAGGCATCCTACCAGCATTGCCAGTGTACCTGGAGGTTAAACTGAAGGACCCCGCAAGAACAGGTGAAGGGAAACATTTTATTGAACTTCTGAAGGTAGTGGATACTGGAAGTGCATACTGGGAGTTCTTTCACATTCAAAAAAACTCAGTCCAAGTGATTTTGTTTCAAATCTGCCTCTCCTGATTGTTGATGAGGATTCAATGAATTGACTCATTTATGTCATAATTTCAAAAGAGGCCGTTTGGAGACCTGTGGTTCCCCAAGCTCTAAAATACTGAGGCATTTGTCCTAATGACACAGCAGACTCTGAACTCTGGAATACCACAGGAATATCACACCACTGCAAATTACTAGGTGGTGCTGAGTCTTCAAAAAAACGGAAGTAAAACAAAAGCTTTGCACTGTTTTTGAGATGCATATTTGATATGTACTAATCAAATAGTTTTTGAGATTATTTTCCTGGAGTCAGATTATTCTGCACAGTTACACAGCCCTTAAATTTTCCCCTTTGTTGTATATATCTATGTATAAACACACAGCTTATATAGTGGGCTATTTTCTCAATCACTGAAGCTTCTAAAGACAAGGCCTTTTTGTCATGGGTAAGTGCAGGACCAGTCAACCTTACAAAAGGAGTCATTTAATGCTCAATTTTCTCAACTTTCCTATGATTAAAAACTTCTAACCTCAAATGCTGTTATTGTACTGTAGATTGTTTTCTTTCCCCCTCCCCCAACAAATGTTTAAGTTGTCTCTACTCTGCTAGATTCTTCTTTTTTCAATCTGACCAAAACAGAGGAACTCTCCTTTTCTTTTACCCTAAACTATTTTAAAATCGAGGCCCTCTGACCTTTTTTACAACACTCTTCTTGTCTGACACACCAAATGCTAATCTGAAAGCCAAGAAGAGGTAAAGGGTGTGTGTGTGTCGGGGGCGGGGGGGGGGGGTGTGTGTGGTTGGAAACAGGGGTAGGGGG
>NW_007728627.1:71798-100212 GCF_000696425.1 Galeopterus variegatus | reverse complement strand
GGGGGGGGGGGGGGGGGGGGGTGTGTGTGGTTGGAAACAGGGGTAGGGGGTGGGGAGGAGGTGCTATATATTTGGCATCAGCTCAGAAATTCAGAAAATGTTTGTGCAACCACTCCCCCAGCTAGGATCCCCACCCCACCCCCACAGCCTTCTAGCACATTAAGAAAAAAAGATGTGAGTGGATGAAATTGGAGAGCCCAGGAGGGACAGCTAAGGAGGTCATAATTATGTACCCAGGGAAGCCCACCGATCGCCATACGACATGTCCGCCCCTCGTCCCTCCCTTCCCATATCCCAAGTTGAGGATCAGGACCTCTTCAGCTCCCATCCCCAGTCCTGGAGGTGGCCGGTTAAACTTGGAGCAGCACCGCCCATTAACGGCTTGTGTGAGACAGAGGGAAGGACTGACAGCCTCTGCACGTCGGGGTGGCAGAGCTGTGCATATTAAGAATCATATATTCTTTAAAAAAAAAAAAGTACAATGAGCGCACAGGCCTGGAATACATTAACTTGTGAATTGAATCTAAAACAACCCAAGAGAGTCCATCTCTCCCTCAAACAAAAAAAGGGCGGAAAAGGGCGAAGGCACATTACCATCCTGTCCCGAGCTTTCCAGATATTCCGTCAGGTCACAGCCAAACGCACTGGCGGCTCCCTTGCGTTTCAGCTTCTGCTTGGCACCCTTGTTCTTCATGAGTTAGTCCCAAAGAGGTTGCCCCTCCGTCTCGCCCTCCCCTCTGCTTGGATGGTCTCCGGGTTAGATCACCCGCTGCAGCGCGGCTCTGGGGGGCCGCATCGGCGAGCAGAGGCACCTGGGCGGGGGGCACCGCGCATGGGGTCCACTTCCTCACTTGGAGTCCCGGGGACTTTCACAGGCTCCTGCGGTGTCCGCGGGTGGCTTTCCTCCGCTTCTGCTAAGCGCCCGTGAGAGGACGCGAGCGCGGGGGGAAAGGGCAGCGGCGAGGGGCGAGGGGACAGCCCAAGGGCTGCGGCGGGTCCTCTGCCCGGGGCCCGCGGTGCTGCCTTCAGACGGCTGTGGTGAGGCGAAAAACAAGCATCCTGTCTCCTGCCCGCCCTCACGCCTGCCTTTTTTCCTGTCTTACAAATCCTAGGATCATCCAGCTCAGGAAACGCTGGAAGGAAGTCAGCGAGGGAGGGGGCGGAGGGTGGAAATTTTTGGCAGCTCTGTGCTTGTGCGTGTGTGTGGAGCCGGAGGAAGTAGGTGGGTGGGTTGGGAGTGCGGGCTGGGGGAGAGAACGCGCGCTCCTGAGAGCCGCTCTGCCGCTCTGCAGATCACTGCCCGCCGCCCGAGAGGAAACCGCCGCTCTCCGCGAGGACCCGCGCCCGAGCCGCCCGCTTCCTGCCCCGCCAGCAGGGCTCTTCCAAGAGGGCAGGAGGCGCTGCGCTGGCTTTCGGCAGCGAGCCGCTAGCTAGGACTTTCCAAAAGTTCTGCCTTGCTTTAGTCCTCATGGGCATCCTATCTTTGACACTTTCTATTTCTGTGCCTGCCTTTCTCGACACAAACACTCAAAGAGTAATGACAGAAACAAAGACGGGGACTCCGGCGGAGAGACCTGACAGGCAGCGGTTTCACGCTGGCCACGCCCAGACCTCCCCTCCAGCATTCGCGCACCCCGACCCCAGCTAACTCCCTCCCACGCGGCGGCGGCGAGGATACCCTCGGGCCACCACAGGCTGCGGCTTTAGAACTACTGCCCAGGAAGTCGGGTTTGTGGTGACAGATTCAAGTTCACACACACACACACACACACACACACACACACACACACACACGAACAATTATTTCAAAGTTTGTTATATGGAAGTGATTTGGGGGGTAGATTTAAGGTACCTCTAGATATTCTAAAATAAGATAGAGAAAGCAGTCTGTCAGATTGTTTTATAATTTGTCTCAAGTTGTTTCAGGAGGGCATGCTTTTTCTTTTCCAGTTATTTTTAAAATTCCTTGACTTCTGTGTACTCAGCACACAGTACACACTCGAATTCTTGTGATTTAACCATTTGAGGATTAGATTAAACTTCCTGCATAAGTTCAAATCAATACATAGGCTTGAAAGATAGGAACATTCATACAGCTCAGATTGCTGGCAAAAGCTTTATATTTAGTATTTTAGTTACTGAATCCTTTTACAGTCATTTATCTCCTTATGTATCACCATGACAGTTTATGAATTTTAACCCTTGACCTTTCCTCTATGTCAGAGGTCACAACTTGGTAGCTAGTCTGCCAAATCTGGCCCCCAGATGTGTTTGGTTTGACACATGCAATGCTTTAAAATTTTTCAAAATTAGTAGCCAACATTAAAGAGTTAAGAGATTACACATAAGAGATTGGGATTTCTGCTTTCTCTTGCAAAAAAATGGAAGATCTGGTTACACCACAAGTGCATTCCCATATGGCAAGGACTGCGGATGCCAAGTAGTGAGAACCCCCTTGGAGGCACCCTCTATAGAGAGATGAGCCTCCGTTAGGCAGCCCCTTGCCACTGTCTTCCTCCCTTTGCATCCGCCTGACCTCCCGAGCTACTTGAGTTTGTGCCCCAAAGCTCTGTGTATAGTCTCTCCTTCCTTCCATTTTCCATCTTTCTCAGTCTGACCAGCAATGCCCTAGTCATCTTGGCGAGACATCTTCAAGTAACCACTGACTCATTTCTCTCTTCCTGCCCCCACCTCCAGGCTAGTCCCATCCAGACCAATGAGTTCTTCAAAATGCCTCTCAGCTCGGCCCTTTCCAGGTCCACTGAGAGAGGACCATCCTTTCCTCAATTATTAGAGTAACTCCTAGTGGGATTTGCTGAGTCCAGTCTCCTCGCACTTCATCCATCCTGTGTACTAAAGGCCTGACGAATCTTCCTGAAGTATTGCTGTTGTTATATGCCTGCCTTGCTCAAAACCCTTCAATGACTCCCTGTTTCTTAACTGCCAGGACAACAATTTCTGAGCGTTTTGTAGCTGCTTGGAGAATGTCTGGTAGGATATTAAGTACAATGGCTTTTTCCTTTATTTATAGAGAGGACTTTCCATAGGAGTCTATAATTACCACTATTAACATTTGTTTAGGCATTTACTTCAGCAAGGACTTTCGTATTTATTTTTTCATCTGACCTACAGTGAATTTCTTCACCCGTCAGCAAAGGAGAGAAGCTGAAGGCGTACAATTTTTTTCTGACTTTGTGCTCCCTAGGGAACAAATTATGGATAAATGTGCAAGCCCCGTGAATTACCTTTTGAAATCTTTAAACACATTATTTTAACTTTTCATTTTGATATAATTTCAGCTTACAAAAAATTTGCAAAAAAGTAGTCAAAGAATTCTCATCTATCCTTCACCCAGCTTCCCCAAATATTAATCTTATATAATGAGAGTACAATTGTCAAAATTAGAAAGCTTGTATTGATACAATAATATTAACAAACAATCAACAGATCTTATTCACATGTGAATTAATTTTTAATTACATAAAATTTTTATTAAAGATGGTCTTGCTCATAAAGTCTATCAGTTAAGTATGGAAATAGTAATTTACAAGTAATTCTCAAAACATTTCACAGTATAACTTTAGCTATGTACAAGATTCCCTTAATCACCATCAAACCTAGCAGATGTAGTTTGTCGAAAAACAGGGCTACCAAGGTGACCAGTAAGGCTAATTAGTGATGCTAGCACAGCCCTAAGATTCTTCTACTCTCTACTTAGGATTTCCCAAGAAGACTCGCCATCACAGAATTTTCACCCTGGAACAGCCCGAGAGATCTTTTGGCTGCTGCCTCATGGTAACTTGGGTACAAGTAGTTAAGGGTTTGGGGTGGAGGTGGTACTGAGCACCTGGCAAGTGAGCACCTGATTGAACTAACCTGATGTGAAATGTGCACGTGGTGGTTCTTTGTCTCTATTTGATAACTGTCAATTATCCACACTGGATGGTGGGATGTATTCACAACTTATCAGGCTGGATAATGAAGTCATATGGTGACAACCTGACCAAGGGAGCTAGAAAGCTCTCCTCCTCCCCATTTGTTCCCTGCCCTGTCTCAACGTTGAGCATGTCCTATGATAGGTGCCAAACTTGAATCTAGCCCTAAGCTGGATGCTCTTTTTTTATTTTTCTTTCTCTTTCCTTCGTCTCCTTATTGCTTCCTCTTCCCATTTTTCTCTTTTTCCTTGCTTCCTCTAAGCAGACTCTTTTCTCGATCCATGGCAGAAAATCAGATTTGGGTTCCAAAGGGTTCTTCTGTTGGGCTGCGGATTTCCTAGGAAGCAAGGTTTTATGGAATGTAGGAATAATGTAGGAATGGTAACTGAAGGAATAATTAAGCTATTTGATGATAATATAAATTACGTCTTTAGCAGATTGTCATGGTAAAAATTTACTAGAAAAGCACATTGCTCACAGAGAGATACCACAGAAGAGTTCTGTTGTTGCCTGTGATCCCTCTTACCTGCACCCGTTGAGGACTGATGCCTACGACGTGTGCCATCTTCATCACCAAGGGTGGTGGCAATCTTCTCTGCTGTAAATAGGTATAGACAACAGACAGCAGATATTGAAAGGTTTTAGTGTCACTTGTAATCAAGCCTTTTCTTTTACCCGGTTTGTTCATAAAACTAGTTAGCAATCAGCAATTTTATACTCCCTCCCCTCCCAGTACTTAACTAATTAAATGCTCTTATGATTCCTTGTCCATGGGCCGTGAATTCCATGTTCTGGTGTACTAGAGTGTTAGCTCGTCCTCTTGCTGGATACATTTCTTCACCCACTTTCTCCCCATTTTTCCACACCCATGACTTCCCCCTGCTTTAAAGGTGCTGTGTGGTTTCTAGTGTTGAGATCAATTATTAGGTGAGGCTTTTCTATGAGAGAGGCCTTGTGCCCCAGCTCAGCCCAGCCACCAGTGCCCTGAGGTTATGCAGCCAGGAGAGGATGAGGATGACCAGAGCAAAAGGGCTTCTAGAGAGTTGTCTATCCCAAGCTCCATTAGTGCATTTCCCTGTACAAGGGCTCCCAAATTTTGGTTATGCTGCAAATTTTTGCCTCTAAATGTCCAAACTGAGGTTGCATAAGCATCTTTAGTGGGGTTGGGGGAGGTCCACATTACCAATTCCTAATCAAACAGAATTGACTGGAGCCTCAGCCTGACATTCCAACCCAGGGGTGAGTGTGAGCTATGGGAATTGAGGCTGCCCCAGACCCCCTTCCTAGGATGCCCCCAGCTTCAGATACCCCACTTTAATATTCTACTGGGAAACCCTCCCCCTACCTCACCTTACTATTTATTGCTGTAATTTATTAATCTAAAAAATACTGCATAATGGACCTCACTTGGGGCAGTGAGGATCTCCAAGGATCCCCCTCCACTTGGAGGGGACCCATGGCATCAGGTGCTAAGGGGAACCTCTCTGTATCCCACCGATCACTTGCTTCCCCTCCCCCCCCACCACCAGGGGGAGGGGGGCCTAAGTTGGTCACTGGCCCATTTGCAAATACCTCAAGGGGAAGGGGGAAGAATGGAGTTAAAGCTGTTTTGTTTGATTGGAACCAGAAGAGGGATCATGTCCTACTTTGTGCCCTTACCAGAAGGGGGGAGGGACGCTGGGATTACACTCTTGTACTGGCCACCACCACTGTCACTCATCACATTGAGTTCACTTCCCTTGAGAGTTTGGATAAATTCAGGTCACAGCTGCAGGTATGCAGCTCTCCAGTGTCAGAGAAAAGCGATTCACCAACAACTCATCATCCAGAAGCATGCAGTCCTAATGCACAGCAATGAGAAACTGATATTTTATGATCTTTTCATTAAATTGAAAAAAAAAAAACCAACAAAGTGGAGGAGAGGTCAATTTGATGAGATTGAAGAAACAAGAACCAGAATCAGTGTCCCATCCTGACCAGCTGACCTCTCATTGCTACACCATCTCTGTAACTGTAAAAGCCAGTTTTGCTTCTAAAAGGGCTTCCAAGAGCAAGCAGGTGCTGTGACAAGAATGGAGAAGGAGGGAGGGCTTTTAATGGCTCTACTTCCAGCCTGAAAGTTGAACAGACCTAGTCATTACTGTACCATATGTACATGGTCTCTCTCTGAAGCATTGTATATTTTAGTTCCCTTTCAGTTCCTAATGTTGCAAAACTGCATTAGTCAGTGCAAAAAAAAAAAAAAAAAATCATCTGGAGACACTGCTTTACATCTTCACTTCACAACTGAAAACGTAATTCAGTTGCTTTATCATCAGCTAGGCATTTGGGGGTAGAGAGGCAGAGAGTGAGGGAATAGTGAGAAAGAAAAAGACAAATGAAGTCTAACTTTTTATGATAAACATGCACGGATTGGTGCCACTGCCTGCTGATTCAGAATCCCATACTTATTTAAAAGACTAGACATAGGGGAGAATAGAGTCCAAGACAACTCCAGGTTTATAAGACTGAAGGCTGGTAAGGGTAAAAACTATTTTCTAGAGAAAGATGAAACATACTTCTCTACACACCAAGGGTCGCATCAGAACTCTCAGGAGGAAAGGTGCTTTGATAGCATAAAATGCAGAGCGAGTAGAAGCTGAGAGGTTAGGACTGGAGATTAGATGAAACATTTGCACACAGTATTTGAAATCATTTGAGAAATAAGTTTTCCCCCACCAATATTTTAGTTATACTCTAATTTATTCATATAGAGTATTGTTCAAAAATAAGAGGTTTGGAGATCTTTTGTGTTCTACAGTGTTTAAAAACCATGGCATTTGACCCATAGGCACAGTCGTAGTATTAAATGAGGCTTCAGGATTTCAGAAACGATGAACAAACCAGACAGCACAAGACCCCTTTGTCCCACTCCACTGTGGGCACTGGATGCTGCCAAACTGCAGCAGGACACTTCCTTTTTAGAGTCACGTGTGGAGAAGAGACCTCACAAGGCCAGAGGGAGAACCAAGTGCCGTGGATTGAATTACTATTACACCAACATCTGAACTGCACAGGGTCTGGCAGACTTAGGCTCTAAGTCTTAATTTGGATCCATTTGGCTTAAGGCCCCAGTTTAGTGGCCCAGAAGGAAAGAGGGTGAGGGCTGTTCTTATAAGCAGCAGCCCCCAGAAGCCTGGCAGGGTCTATCCTAGGGACCTGGCTGAAGGTTCTGGTGTCTGTCTCAGCAGCTGGGTTTAGGATAATTTCTCTTGCCCCACGTGCTGTATTTTTGGAGTTCCCAAAGTGGACAGAGTCTTTGGGTAGAAAAATCTGCATTCCTCATAGAATCTAGGAGTCCTCAGGACAGGGAAGGACTTGCCTATTTGACTTATTTCAATGATCTCGATTTGGTTTGGTTCGGTTGCCTCATCCTGTGTCTGCTTCCCTTTCACTCTGTTCTGCACCCCTTCTGGCATGTTGCCTTCCTTCTGGTTTGAAGAAAGACAACCACAGAAGGAGCAGATCCATGGTTCCAAGCCCTATCTCTCTCCCCCCAGGGTCTCTGAGTCCTGGAGCAAGCGATTTTCTTAGGTGGGTGGGGATCTGTCTCCGCCCCGTGCATTGTGTTCCATAGTTTCCTGTCCTCTGCCTGTAACCCTTTACCAATCTGCCAGGCGCCTTTTAACACAAAAGGGAGGAGATGGGGGAGGTCGTGCTGAGGAAAAACATCCCTATAAATAGCCTCTTGAACAAAATTGTTTTCCCAATACACAGTTGTTGTTAGGCCTTGATGCCCTGTAATCTCCTTCAGCAGTCCCTCCCCTTCCACTGAGTTTTCCCTACATGCCTGGTTTTCCTGCTCAGGTCTCTGGTGAGAGGAAGTGTTGTCAGGCACTTGCTAGAAGCTCTCAGGTTCCCACAGGCTCCTCCCCAGCTCTGGGCTGTGGGCCGTGGCTCAGGCTGACCTGCGTTAGGTGCCTGGCTCTGCCACTTACTTGGCACATAACCTTGGTTAGACAAATTGCCTAACCTCTCTGAGCCTCATTCCCCCATCTGTTAAATCAGGGTGATAATAACTACCTTGTAGGGTTGTGAGGATTAAATAAGATAAGGAAAATGCCTAGCACTTTGGCTAAGTGCTCGATAAAATGGGAGTGATTTTAGTTATCTTCTCACTGACAGAGACTTCTGTTTCCTCCATCATTATCCAATTTCTTGGCATCTTTTTCTCATTTCCCCATCCTGGTCCCTTGTCCCACTTAAAATACATTTATAAGACTTTAAGTTTATTTTATTTTCAGTATATAATTGCACCCCTAAAATTGTGAGCATTTGTAAGTTGGATAGTATATTTCTCTTGCTTTTCAGTACACCTTTTAGATACATGTTTCCAAAGTTGTGGGGGTTGGGAGTGGTGAGCAAGTGGTCTCAGTCTGTAATCAAAATCATACTTGAAAACTCTTGTATTTATTTCAGGGAACATTCTGCTTTTTTCAGTCCTCAATACATATGTATTTAATTCTCCATTCTGATCCTACAAGAAACTAGTCAAATACACAAAAATCTTATTTACTTGTGCACTTTTCAAAATAAAACATGGATGTGCATGTATATATATGTTTCTGTGTGTATGTCTATATAACTCACATTGATTTGATTTCATGAGAAGTCCTATCTGATTTCATGGGACCAGATTATTTAAAGCAGTCACAGATTTCTACTCCAATTCTGGGTATCTAGTAGAACTTCTTCAATTGGATGTCCCCCTATGGATGTTTTACAACCATTCGGTTAACTTGAGCATACCTGGATTTACTCTTAAAAATGGTTCCCCTAGGGCCGGCCCGGTGGCGCACTCAGTAGAGTGCGGCGTTTGGGAGCGCAGCGGCGCTCCCGCTGAGGGTTCGGATCCCATATAGAGACCAGTCCGCTCACTGGTTGAGCGTGGTGCGGGTGCGACATCGAGGGTTGCGATCCCGTTACCGGTCACGAAAAAAGACAAAAAGGAAAAAAAAAAAAAGGTTCCCCTATATGTACATGTTTCCCAGCCAGTCCTGATTTCAGATATTCTGCCCCATATGCAAACTTTGTGCCAAAGGATGTGTCTTTATTTTTGCTTTAGAAAATATGGCCAATGGTATGGGTTGAATTGTGTCTCCCCAAAATTCTTCTGTTGACGTTTTAAACCCTAGTACCTCAGAATGTGATCTTATTTGGAAATAGGATGGTTGTGATGTATAGTTGTGATTTGGTCAAGCTGGAGTAGTATGGGTCCCTAGTCTGACAGGTTTCCTTATAAAAGGGGGAATTTTGGACACAGACACACACACAGGGAGAATGCATTGTGAACATGAAGGCAGAGATTGGAGTGATGCTTCTACAAGCCAAGGAATGCCAGAGATTGCCAGCAAACCACCAGAAGCTGGGAGGAAGCACGGGACAAATTCTTCCTTACAGCCCTCAGAAGGAACCAACCCTGCAGACACCTTGATCTTGAACTTCTAGCCTCCAGAACTTTGAGACAATAGATTTCTGTTGTTTAAACCACCCAGTTTATGGTACTTTGTTATGGCAGCCCTAGCAAACATAATACAGCTCTGTGTAATTAAGGGAAAAAACTAGCCACCCATCCTGTGTTGGAACTTGGTTACTCTAATGATCAAATTGGTAATAGTCTAAGTAATCTCAGGAGTCTCTCTTGGTGGAGCCCCCAGGAAATAGCTGCATCTCTAGCTGGCATGGATGTTAAGCAATTTTATATAAACAAATGCTGATTTCAGCAAGGAGCTCTAATGGAGGTCAAGGAGAATAGTCACAAAAATAACCAGGGATTCACTAGAATGTAGAGGGTGGTGCGATGTGGGAGATGGGACTCCTTCCCACATACTTTAAAGTTTTGAAGGACTGTTTTTGTACCAGAGCAAGCAAGCTCTGTGGAGCTGCTGTAATAGCCCTGCAGCCCCTTGAGTGGGCCTCTCTGGACCCCTGCTCCTCCTCCTCTCCTATGCCTCTGCCAGGGATTTGATGAAGGAGTTATCTCCCTTCTATATCCCAAGACCTCAATGCTGACAATTTTATTTTGTTTTTGGCAGCTGGCTGGTACAGGGATCAAACCCCAGACCTTGGTGTTATCAGCACCGTGCACTAACCAATTGAGCTAACTAGCCAGCCCCTGAATGCTGAAATTTTTAAGAGACCGTGAAGGCTGATTATTACACTCGGCACTTATCCATTTATTTGACCTATTGGTCAACAAATTTACTGAACATCCTCTGTGCTGAGGACACAAAGTTGGAAAGCCACCACCATGCCCTCGCGGAGAGCTCACTCTAGTGGCAAGACAGCCAGGCACACTGTGAGACACATAAACGGCAGAATGGGTACATTGAAGTCAGAGTGCCTGATGGCCTGACAGTCAGAGAGGGTCTCTTAAAGGAAGGGACCTGGTGGAAACTTAAAGAGTGACTAGTTACTCCGGTAGATAATAGGGGATAGGGTTTTCCACACAGCAAGGAGAGCATTTCAAGACACACAGAGGTATGTGAGAACAGGACTTGGTCAGGGAATGGAAAGCGAATCAATGTGGTTGGGTGTGGGACAGATTGGTGGCATGTCCAACTTGTGCTGGAGGAGGAGCTAGATAAGGTGGGACTGTGTACTATACAGTCCAGTCCAAAGTTGATCCTGTAGTAAGCAGCTCAGTATCAACTAAATCTGGCAGCGATGTGTAGGGTGGGGGAAGGCCGCAAACACGAGGAGGGGCACCAGCATTCCTTGGCCACTTCCCTTTCACCTCAGTGAGAGGTGGAGATGCGTCCTGGTTAGATACCTAGCTTCCATAGTTAATCCACTTGGAGTCAAGTCTTGGCCTTGTCACTCACGTTAGTCTCACAATTAGCTTTGAAGCCTAGATATGAAATTTAGATGGTCTAGTTAGGGAATTAATTTATCTGCATTAATACAGTATTTTGCATGTAAAATAAGTCAAGTACATTCTAGAAATGGTGGAGCTGTAAATTTAGCCTCTATTTCAAAAAATTATTTGCCAGACCATCATCACAAAGTTAATTTGCATACTTCTAAAACTGTATACAATAATATCTTGGCCTCTCAGTAATTTGGCTTGAATTATTTAAGTGCCCCAGCTTTCCAGAAGGGGCATCGCAGGAATCGTTCACATTTGAGATGTGGTGTTGCCATCTAGTGGACGTCTTTGAATACGTATGTATTATAAATACACGTACACAACACACACGAACACATAGCGTTTCCGTCCATGGTTCCTAATCTTTCTCCTTCATCCCCAACGTTTAAAGGTCAAACGGTATTTTGGACACATCCCCATTTGTAAAAGTGTCTTAGTTCATATGTGTCAGGGGGTTGAGAATGTTTTATGATGTGTGTGTTTGCACACACAGTGGGGAATAATGGCATCACAAGGAGGGTTCTTTCAAACTTCATGTGCTCCTCCACCTGCCTCTCTTGCTCCCATTTGAGGATTAATGATCTAGAAAAGAAGGTAAGCGCCAGCCCATGGCTCACTTGGGAGAGTGTGGTGCTGATAACACCAAGGCCACGGGTTTGGATCCCTATATAGGAATGGCTGGTTAGCTCACTGGTTGAGCGTGGTGCTGACAACACCAAGTCAAGGGTTAAGAGTCCCTTACTTGTCATCTTTTTTTAAAAAAGAAGAAAAGAAGGTAGAGAGATATATCACCACTATAAAGGCGTAGGGTCAGCTGCATAGCAGATACTCAGTAAACATTAGTTTCCTTCCTCTTCTCCCCACACCCTTTCCCATAAAAACTGTATTCCAAACTACAGTTTCAATAGTTCCATGTGCTTTGGTGTGTGAGCATTACCATGTGTGAAGTACTTTGCTGGCTCAGTGACTGCAAAGATGAATGAAAACCAGTTCCTCTCTTTAAGATGCTTAGAATAGAGAAACTTAAAAGTTTTGCAACTAGATTACAGCAGGTTATGTCTCAAATGTTTGTTTGTCGTAGATTTTTTTCGAAATTAGAATTTGGGTTTCCTTTAGAAGTAATATTACAATGATGCTAGTTTTCCCAGACTAAGAAGGCTCTTTGTGGTAAAGGGATGAAATCAACATCAGGGGAAGCTTGATTTGTATTTGAAGGGCAGAGACTTAGAAGAGAATAGGCCTAGAAAGGGAAGGGAGGGAAATGGAGAGTAGAGGAGTCTAGAGACAGCGTGGGATGCATTTTGTAAAAGTTTGAGGAGAGGGAGAAGACAGATTTGGGAGCAGCTACCATATGGTGTGAGATATTGCGAGAGGGTAAGAGAGAGGATTTTAAGAGGTTTTTTTATGTATTATGAATGGAGTACCCCTTTGATGTTTTCAGGACACTGCAGAGAGGATTTCAATTGCCGTTTGTTATTTTTGGATGTGGGTTAGTGTTTCTCTGGAAAATAATACCGTGCCGAGACAGGCCGTGAAGTGGTTTAGCTTTATCTGGAAAACATAAACGTTCAGACCATAAAACTTTAAAAATAGATAAGTTATACTTTCCTCCTGTGCCTTAAACCAAAAATTAATCAAAACTAAAATGATAAAATTGTATAAGGAATGTCTATTTTAAAAGTAATACACGTACTTGGTTAAAAAATTCAAAAGATACACAATAGCATTAAATGGAAAAAAAGTAAGTTTCCTGCTTCACTCCCCAAACCTCCTCCTTACCCCCGTGTCTTACTACCCAACGGTAACCACCTTCAAGAGTTTGTTTCTAATTCTTTTGGTGGTTAGCACCATAATGACAACTTTTATGCTTATACCATTTCTTGATTTACCTACTTTATTCAGTGTCTGTTAACTCTATGCTATGAATGATGAGAAATACAGCTCATTTAGACTTCCTCTCCATTCCTTCTTCCTTCACGTGTTTTGTTAAGTGGATTACTTCCTATTTTCCTTTTGGTTATTATAAATTTAAATACTCTGCTTAAACTTTGTATCCTTGTTTCATCAATGTAGGTAGTGATGCTTGATTCCCTACCAGGTAGTGTGAGAGACACAGCACCCCACACTGCTGTTCACCCTTCCTGCCTTCTCCCTTCCACCCCAATATCCCCAGCCACCTCCCAGTTTCTCTCTTCTTTACCATTACATTTGTAATCTTAGGGTTTATAGTATTTGCAGTTTGTTCCATAATTATAATTAATCGTTCTGCATTGTATCTATTGATTGACTCTAACAATTGAAATCAATAAATTAGTTTATGATTTATTGTTTATACAAATGCAAATATTGTTTGCTACAGAATACAGAGTGATCAGTTCAGAAGATAAGAAACTAATCCAGTATCTCTAAACCCGGGCTATACAAAGGAGAATGAAACAAGCATTAAAGTCAAGTAAATTCTTCTTTCTTACACTGCATAACTCGCTCAAATCATATCACATTATAGTTTGCTTTATATTCTATGCTACTTTTTAAAAACAGTTTGGTTTCACTTAGAGTTTGTCGTTACATTTCTTTTTTAATTGACATAGGCATTACTTATTACATCACTAAAAACTTGCAGTCTTTTTAAAAAATGTATTTATTTATTAACTGAAACATTGATTGTACATATTTATGGAGTGCAGTTATATTTTAATACATGTATACAATGTATAGTGATGAACTCAGGATAATTAGCAAATTCATTATCATCACAAAAATTTATCCTCTTTGTGACAAGAACTTTTAAGTTCCTCTCTTCAAAACTTGCAATCTCTTCAAAACTTAAAATCTTAATTATACTATTTTTATTTTACTTACTTGTGAAGAAGGCATAAATTTACAAACCACACAATTAAAAAGGAACTAATAGATATACAGAAAAAAAATTAGTCCCTCTTTCATTCTTGTCCCTTAGCCATTCAGTTCTTTCCAGAGCAACTACTCTTATTAGTTTTTATATGTCCTTTTAGAGATATTTTATTCTTTTATAAGCAGACAAGTATATTCTTTCCCCCCACACATGGTAGTACACTGTGAGAAATCTTGCTTTTTTGTTTTGTTTTTAATAGGAGTATACGTTGGAGATACTTCCATATCTATATTTATATTTTTATCTAATTACTGATCCTTCCTTTTTAAATGGCATTGTGTTCCATTATGTGGATGTGCCATAATTAATTTAATAGGGGCCTATTGATGACATTAGTTGGTTTCTGATTTTGCTGTGACAATTGATGCTTCACTGAAGATGCTTGTAGACACATATGCTTGAATATCTATAGAACAAGTAACTACAGAAGAACTGTTGGATCAGAGGCAATGTGCATTTTTAAAAAGTTTGGGGCTGGCTGGTTAGTTCAGTTGTTTAGACCACAGTCTTGTAATACCAAAGTCAAGGGTTTGGTTCCCCATATTAGACAGCAAAAAAATAAAAAAATTTTAAATTTTAAAAAGTTTGATAATATTGACAAATTGTCTTCAGTGGAAGTTATACTAATTCACACTCTCACTAGCTAGGTAAAAGATTGCCTGTTATCCCACACTCACATCAATACAATTAAACAAAAATCTGTGCCACTAATTCTCTGTGTAGTTTTAATTAGCATTTGAATTTCATTTATTTTGGTAGAAGTAAGAATGAGTATCTTTTCATAAAATAAAGATGTCTTTACATTTCCTTATCTGCAATTTTCCCTTCATATATTTTGCCCATTTTACTATTGGCTTATTGATCTTTCTCACTGACATCATGCTATTGTAAATGATATTTTTAAATTTAAATTTCCAATTGTTTATTACCAGAATGTAGACATTCATTTTTGTATATTTAGCTTGTATCTTGCAACCTTGCTAAATTCACTTATTAGTTTTAGTAGCTTTTTAAATATTTTATTAGAATTTCTATAGAGATAGTCATGTCATCAACTAATAAAGACTGTTTTTCTTCTTTCTAATTGAGAGTCCTTTTATTTCTTTTTTAAATATGGTTTTATATGTTTTTCTTTTTAATTTGCAAATACCATGAATTACATTGATTTTTGAATGTAAAGCTAACTGTCATTTCTGGAATAAACACTATTTGGTCATGATGTATTATCCTTTTTATATATTGTTAGATTCAATTGTTAAAATTGTGTTTAGAAATTTTACATCCATGTACAATGTCAGATAGATGTAGATGTAGAGGATTCATAAAACAAATGTACCTCACGGGTCCTGGTTTTCCAAAGCCTTACAGTTTCAAATATTGACCTTGCAAAGGACAGGAAATTTTCCCCAGGCTATTGAGTCTCCATTGCAAGATAAGAATTGCAACACAGCAAGATTGCTGGCTCAAAGACAGACAAGTTATTAATTGATATGTAAAGTTACTAAAAAGCTGCTAGAGGGAAAAGGAATGTTTGCTAAATCAAGCCTTTGTTAGTGAATCACTTAATTGCCTAACAGAATGTCATCTGACTTGTTTTTACTGAATGTTACCAGTTTCTGTTGTAAAACATGTTAAACTGTACTTAGCAAAACCCCACCTATGTCTCTTCCTGTAACTTCTTGGTCTGGAGAATGAATGCAGGAAGAGAACCCCAATTCGTGGTTAATTTCCCAAATGGAAGAAATGCCTCACGCTTGAGGAAGTTCTGGGATATTAACCCCTTTCTGGGGCTTTTCACTGCTCAGAATAGATGGGCTTTGAGTAATCTTTGGTGGCTCTGTCACCCAGGGGAACAGGGGTGACAAGTCCGTGGGAGGCAAAGCAAGAGCAGTGACAGAAGATATTCCTGTCTTTCTCCTGATCTTAATGGGAAAACATTCAGTCTTTCACTACTGAGTATGATGTTAGCTGTAGTTTTTTCATAAATGCCTTTAATCAGGTTGAGGAAGTTCTTTCACATTCCTAGTTGGCTGAGAATTTTTTTTTATCAGGAATGGATTTTGAATTCTGTCAAATGCATGACCTTTATCTATTGAGATGATCATATAGTTATTTTTATTTAGTTTTCTTATATAGTGAATTACATTGAAAGATTTTTGAATGTTAAACCAAGTCTGCATTCTTGATATGAACCTCACTTAGTCATGTTTTGTATCATCCTTTTTTATATTGTTGGATTCAATCTGCTACAGTTTTGTTTAGAATTTTTAGATATGTATACATGAAAGATATTGGTATGTAGTTTTAATTTCTTATAATGTCTTTGACTGGGTTTAGCATCAAGGTAATATGGGTCTCATAGAATGAACTGGGAAGTATTCCCTCCTCTTCAATTTTTTGGGAAAAGCTTGTGTAGACTTAGAATACTCTATTGTGTAGACTTTCTTCCTTAACTGTTTATGGAATTCACTAGCCATCTGGGCCTGGAGCTTCCGTTGTGGGTAGGCTTTTACACACAATTTCAATTTTCTTAATAGGTATAGGGCTGTTTATGTTATCTATTTCTTCTTGAATGAACTTTGATAATTTATGTCCTTCAAAAATTTGTCCATTTTATCTAAGTTGTGAAACTTATTGTCATAAAGCTATTTAGAGTAATCTTATTATCCTTTTAGTATCTGTAGAATCTGTAGTGGTGTTACCTCTCTCATTCCTGATATTGGTAATTTGTGGATTTTTTTTCTTTTTTTCCTGATCACTCTAGCTAAAACTTAATCTACTTCATCGATCCTCTCAAGAACCAGATTTTGTTTTATTTGATCCTCTCAAGAAACAGATTTTTGTTTATTCCATTAATTTCTGCTTTGATCTTTATTATTTCTGTCTTTCTGCTTACTTTATGTTTAATTTGCTCTACCTTTTCTAGTTTTGTAAGGTAGATGCTAAGATCATTGATTTGAGAGCATTCTTCTTTTCTAATATAGACATTTAGTGCTATACATTTCCCCATAAGTACTGCTTTAGTGGCATCTGTAAATTCTGTTATGTTGTGTTTTAATTTTTGTTCAGTTCAAAATACTTTTTAATTTCTCTTTTGATTTCTTCTTTGATCTCTGAGTTATTTAGAAAGGTGTTGTTTTGTTGTCAAATACTTGATTTTCCAAGGATGTCTTTATTATTGATTTTTAATTTAATTCCTCTGTCATCAAAGAACATACTTTGTATAACTTGAATTTTGGTGAATGCCTGGCTTCAAAGCTTCAAAGGACAGGCTGACTCTCTTTTTAGGGGCTAATGCAGCTGGTTAGGACCTGTAAGAATTTTGCTAAATGTACTCTGCCTGTGCTCTGTAAATGGAATGACAAAGCTTGGATGACAGCACATCTGTTTACTGCATGATTGACTGAATATTTTAGGTTTACCATTGGGACCTACTGCTCAGAAAAAAGATTTCTTTCAAAATATTACTGCTCATTGACAATGCACCTGATCACTCAGAGCTCTGATGGAGATGTACAGGGAAATTAATGTTGTTTTCATGCCTGCTAACACAACATCTATTCTGCAGTCCATGGATCAAGGAGTAATTTTGACTTTCAAGTCTTATTATTTAAGAAATAAATTTTGTAAGGGTATAGCTGCCATACACAGCAATTCCTCTGGTAGATCTGGGCAAAGTAAATCGAAGACTTTCTGGAAAGGATTCACCATTCTAGATGCAATTGAGAATATTTGTGATTCATGGGAGGAGGTCAAAATACCAACATTAACGGGAGTTTGAAAGAAATTGATTCCAACCCTCATGGATGACTTTGAGGGGTTCAATATGTCAGTGGAGGAAGTAACTGCAGATGTGGTGGAAATAGCAAGAGAAATAGAATTAGAAGTGGAGACTGAAGATGTGACTGAACTGCTGCAATCTCATGATAATGCTGGAGTGAGCAGGGTGGAAGACATGTTGGGACTGAAAACCGCTTGGGCTCTAAAAGATTTTAAAAGGACTTAGTTTCATTCTTGGCATGCATTTCTCTGAGTTCTCTCTTTTCCAATGGTTTTTTGGTATTTTGAACCTTGGTTATGAGGCAAGTTGACATTATTTACACAAATGTAAATTTGTTTTCCAGCCAGCCTGAAGCTGCTACTTGGCACAAGATACATGCTACCCAGACACTGAGATAACAGCAAGAATGGGAGCAGAAACCAGATGGAGCCTTGGTGATAATTTACATCTGACCTCTTGCATGTTCCCTTCCCCCCTGCTTTTCATTTCCCACATTCCATTCCCTCAATCCCCTCTTTTTTTTTTTTTTTTTTTTTTTTTTGTGGCTGGCCAGTAATGGGATCTGAACCTACACCTTGGTGTTATAAGGCCTCAACCCCCTCTTTAAAAACCCCTGAGCAAATCTGAGTCTTTGAGAGAGAGCTTTAGTCTGGCCATTCTCCATCAGGATTACAGGGGAGATGGGTTAGCCTAACATCTCTCCTCAGGTCATTGGTATTCTTGAATAAAAGCTGACTTCCATTTTTGCCATCATTTGACTTTTGAGTGGTTTGTTTTTGAAAGGGGACAGGCAGCTGGACCTGTGCCTAATAACAATAAAATGTTAATAGATGAGAAGTTGCTTCTTACTGATGAGCAAAGAAAGTGGTTTCTTGAAATAGAATCTACTCCTGGTAAAGATGCAGTGAACATTATTGAAATGACAACAAAGGTCTTAGAGTATTAAGCAAACTTAGTTGATAAAGCAGCAACAGGGTTGGAGAGGATTGGCTCCAATTCTGAAAAAAGTTTTACTGTGGGTAAAATGCTATCAAACAGCATAACATGTGTATTAGTTTGTTTCTGTTGCTTATAACAGAATACCCGAAAGTGGGTAATTTATAAAGAAAAAAATTATTTCTTATGGTTTTGAGGCTGGGAAATCCAAGGTCCAGGGAACACATCTGGTAAGGGCCTTCTTCTTGCTGGAAACTCTACAGAGTCCTGTAGTGATAAGGGTATCCCATGGTGAAAATGAGCTGAGCAAGAGAAAACTAACCTTCTCACTTGCTGTCCTTATAAAGCCATCAGAACCATATTCATTACTCCATGAATGGATCAATCCATTCATAAAGGCACAATCCTCACAATCTAATCACCTCTTAAATGCCCCTCCTTTCAAATATCATAATTGGATTTCCCATCCTCTTACCACTGTTAAAATGGAGATCAACTTTCCAATAGATGAAGTTTTGGAAAAACATTTGACCTACAGCAGCATGCTACAGAGAAACCTTTCATGAAAGAAAGCATTCATAGATGCAGCAAACTTCATTGTTGTCTTATTTTAAGAAATGGCTACAGCCACCCTGACCTTCAGCAACTACCACCCTGATCAATCAGCAGCTATCAACATTGAGGCAAGACCCTCCACCAGCAAAAAGATAACAACTCACTGAGGGCTCAGATGATCATTAACATTTTTTAGTATAACCATACTTTTCAGTTAGTTTGTTCCCTACTTAAATTGCTTTTTCTTTCAGTAAATTTCCATGACTAACCTCTCATTCTGTTTCTTCCTATCTGCCTTTTAAGATAACACCTCTGGTGCAGAAGTCATGGATTGTGTGCCTAAGATGTTTTGTGTGCCTAAGGTGTTTTGTGTGCCTAAGGTGTTTTTTTTACAGGACTGTTGGAGTTAACTTGGCCCAACACAAACTGGGTTAGGCTGGCTGAGTCCACTGACATCTCTAACCATGCGTGAATGTCTGACCTTTTGATATCAGAGAGCCAAGGGCTCCACCTCCAGATTCTGCTTATGCTGTCATCTTCTGAATATGCAGATGGTTGAGCATGTGCAGATCACTGAGGGACTCCTTCAAACAATTTAGCCAATCATGATCCCCCATGCCTTACAGAGCCACTAGCCATTTCCCCATAATAGCATCATCTTCCCCATTGTGGGGAAGGCAGGTCTGAGATGCAGGTCTCCACCCTTCTCACATTGTTGCCTTGTGAATAAACCTTCTTTATCTACTGCAAAGACAGGTGCTTCAGTGATTAGCTTTCTGTGGCTTGCAGGCACACAGATCCCACTTGGTTCAGTAACATTAGCAATAAAACACTTTTTAATTTGGGTATGTACATTGGTTTTTTAGACATAATGCTATTGTACACTTAATAGACTACAATATAGTGTAGACATAACTTTTATATGTGAAATAGAGCTCCCTATGTGAAATAGAGCTCCCTACACCCTCATAATGTACACCATCTGCTTCTGTAAAATTGCTTGCTTAACCTAAGTAACTCCATTTTTCACCCGGTCTGACCTGCAGACTACCCCACCCCTTCTGCATGAGAAACCGCTGACCTTCTCATAGAAACAAAAAACAATTGCATAGTAACAGGAGCTGTACACAGTGAATTATTACATGGGAACAGGAACCATACACAATGAAAATTTGTATGCTTGACTGCTCGAACGACTCATTCTTGGCTTCTGTGACCTAGCACCCTAGCTTGCTTTGTGCGCCGGGACAAACCCGTGTGCCAACAGGATGTAGTTTTTGCCTTTAAAACCCCGCACAAGAGCCCAATTGCCACTCTCCCTTGGTTTCCCATTGGGAGATGGTTGCTGGCCAGCTGGAGTGAATAAACTGCCCTTTTCTGCACGAGTGGTGTGTAAGTGTGTTCTCACAACATTTTAGAGGCCCCAGCAAGATTGTTTCTCTCGTGAGTATATCCCTCTCTGCACTTGTCTCCTAGGAGAAGATAGAGAAGCTATTCCTCTTCCTCTCCCTGGAGGCACACAGGGCACTTTATTCACTCTCCAGGTAGCTGAGATCTCGGTAAGGGATGGTGCACCAATGGGTGGACTGAGTGGGAGGCTGGATGCAGCATTAACTCCCCTAGTCCTTGGGCTCCCAAGACATCGCTGGGCCCAATAGTAATTTGGATTTGGATTTGGGACTTGCAAGTCAATAGGAATTGTGTATTTGGAACTTGCAAGTCAATGGAAATTATGTATTTGGGACTTGCAAGTCAATAGGAATTGTGTTTCTTGTTCGTCTTTGTCATTGTGATTGTTGTGTTTATGGATATCTTTGAGTAATTTTGGATGTGGCCACTTGTCTGTCTTTTGTGTGTTGCCAGTTGTGTTTTTGTGTGTCATTAACTGTGGTCTTATATAACAAATGGGACAAATTTCTCCAAACAGGTCTATGGGACAACCCCCTTACATACAGGTTTGGACTGATATAATCTCTGACAAGCCATCATGACTAAAAAGATGCCATAAAAAAATGTCCCCAGGTGAATGGAAATAGAACACCATCTGTACTTTTAACTAAGCCTTCTCTTCCAGCTTCTCCAAAGAAGAGCGCCTCTTCCACAGTGCCTCCTGTACTCTCTGACACCTCTGAAGACCCGAGGTGGCTTTAAAAATTAAAACTAAGCTAAGAGTATTTTCTTTAATAATTTCTTCTGCCTTCACTGGAAAAGATTTAAAAGTTGGGGGGGGGGGGGGTTGATGAAAACAGCAATGATTTAATCTCTGAATATACTGTAACCAAAGAAAAGAATTTGAAAAACTGTTGTAAGTCTGCTAGATGAGTCCCAGAATGTCAACCTCATTTTTGAGTTATTGGCTTTTGTTACTTTATGTCATGCTGACCTTATTGTTAAACACAGGTTTGCTTGCATTCTTTCCACTCATGGAAAAAACGGGGAAAACATGACTTTTAAGTTGGTCAAAAGTATTACCAGACAAAACACCTCAGAAAAAAGTGAATTAGGCAGTTAAGAAAGCATACTCTGTTCATTACTTTAAAAAAATATACAGCCTTATTAACTCCACAGTGTAACAGTTGTCTAAAGAATTGCTCTGGCAACTTTGTTAAAAAAACAATTGACCAGAACTATGGGTGTATTTCTGGACTTTCTTTGCCCGGTTTCCCATGCTCGAGTGGCACTGCCTCTCCCTGCTGTTCCTCCAAGCCCTCCTCTTGCTCCAACAGGCCCCACCTGATCCAGGAACTCCTCCTTTCTCCGAAAAACCTCAGGGCCTCATCTCCCTCCTGGAGACTGTTTTCTTTACCCACCAGCCTACATGGGATGATTGTCAGCAGCTCCTGCAGACTCTCTTCACGTCAGAAGAACGCAAGTGGATCCGGAGGGAGGCCCTGAAAACTGTTACCGGTCACAATGGCTGACCCTCTGATGACTCCATTCGCCTCGAACACGTGTTCCCCTCTAACAGACCCGGGTGGGTCCCAAACATGGACCAAGGTAAGGGGCTCTCAACCTGTATCGCCAGACTCTCCTTAGGGGACTCCGCACAGCAGCCCAGAAGCCCACTAACCTATCAAAAGTAAGTGAAACTATTCAGGAACCAAACGAAACCCCTGCTGCTTTCCTGGAACACTTTTGGAGGCTTACAGGACCTATACTCATGTGGACCCTGAGACCCCAGAAAACCGGCGGGCGATAAATATTGTCTTTGTTACCCAGTCAGCCCCAGATATTAGGAGAAAGCTTCAAAGACAGGAAGGATTTAAAGAAAAATTGTTATCTGACCTGGTTGAAATCGCCCAGAAGGTCTTTAATGACAGAGATAGTCCAGAAGAGAAACAAACCAAAAAGCTAGATCTTAAGGATGCCTTCTTCAGCCTCCCGCTGGCCGAAGTAAGCCAACCTCTCTTTGCCTTTGAATGGACTGACCCTGGGGGAGGATACTCTGGAACTTGAACTCACCTCCCCCAAGGATTTAAAAGGTCCCCAACCTTATTTGATGAAGCCCATCACCCTGTTTTTTGCCGAGATGTGAGGCATTGCCAAGGGGGTGATCACCCAAGCCCTGGGACCATGGAAGAGGCCTATCACCTACCTGTCCAAGAGGTTGAACAGTGTAGCCACAGGATGTCCAACCTGTTTCTGAGCCATAACGGCAACTGCTTTACTGGTAAAAGAGTCCAACAAGACATATGCTTAGTGGCCCCCCACTCTGTACAGACTCTCTTACAAAGTGCACCTGAACATTGGCTCACCAACTCCTGCTTCACCCAGTATCAGGCTTTACTTCTAGATCAGCCCCTAAAAACCACGGCTCTAAATCTGGCTACCCTCCTCCCGGATGACAACCCAACCGTGACTGCCTTGAAACAATCAAGACTCTCCAAGGCCTCTGGCAGGACCTGACTGATGTGCCCTGGACAGAGCCTAATGAAATGCTGTCCACTGATGGAAGAAGTTTTGTCTCCAATGGAATCAGGTATGCTGGGACAGCCATGGTAACTTTAGATTGGGTCATTTGGGCTCAAGCCTTAAGCCAAAGAACTTCTGCTCAAAAAGCTGAACTAATTGCCCTCACCGAGGCTCTAAAAATGGGAAAAACCAAAACCATCAATATTTACACTGACAGCCAGTATGCCTTTGCCACGGCCCACGTACATGCAGAGGCTCTCGAAACAATTACAGACAAGAAGGAATGGAAATGTTTCCCTGATGGAAGAATCTGTCTTCCCCAGGCATTAGGAAGAACTCTCATTTTCCAACTGCATCAAGCCAACCACCTGGGAGCTAGCAAGCTTGCTGAACTGTTACGCCATTCTTATTGTATTTACAATCTTGATTAATTAACCGAAAGCATAACCTATAAATGTGAGGTCTGCTCACAGGTTAATCCAAGCAAGTCCGCTCCTAAAATATCTGGAGCCAGGGGTCGCAGATCACTGCCAGGTGAACAATGAGAAATAGACTACACAGAGGTAAAACCTGGCCAATATGGATATAAATATCTCTTAATCTTTGTGGACACTTTTTCTAAATGGGTAGAAGCCTTTCCTACCCAAACTGAAACCACTTAGATAACACTAAAAAAGTTGTTACAAGAAATTGTCCCCAGATTCGGCCTACTTGTAACCTTGGGGTCTGACAATGGCCTGGCTTTCACAGCCCAAATTTCCCAATTATTAGCTAAAACATTAAAAATAAATTGAAATCTACATTATATTTATAGGCCACAAAGTTCAGGACAGTTAAAACAAATAAATCGGACTTTAAAGAAAAACACCAAATTAAAACTAGAGACTGGCGGGCCGGCCCAGTGGCGCACTGCTATAGTGCGCTGCTTGGGAGTGCGGCGGAGCTCCTGCCGAGGGTTCGGATCCCACATACAGACCGGCCGCTCACTGGCTGAGCGAGGTGCGGGCGCAACGCCGAGGGTTGCGATCCCGTTGCTGGTCCCGGTCCGGTACAGGTGCAACACTGAGGGTTGCGATCCGTTGCCGGTCACGAAAAAAGACAAAAAGGAAAAAAAAAAAACAAAAAAACCCCAAAAAACTAGAGACTGGTGAGAACTGGGTGAGCCTCCCTCCCTTTGCCCTCCTAAGGGCTAAATGCACCTTATGCAATGATAAACTTGCTAAAATCACTAACCATAACTGTCAGAGAGGCCTACCCACTGACAAAAGCAATTGGTCAATTCTGCAAAAAGACCTCCTGGAATTTGAGAGGAGTTACATTGAATCTATCGATCTATTTGGGAAGAATTGACATCTTAACAATATTGTGTTCTAGTCCATGAATATGAAATGTCTCTGCATTTATTTAAATTGTCTTTAATTTCTATTAGCAGTATTTTGTGGTTTTCAACAGACATCTTGCATGCTTTTGTTAAATTTGTTCCTAAATATTTTATTCTCTTCAATGCTATTGTGAATGAAATTGTTAAGTTCATTTTCAAACTGTTCATTGCTAGTATATAGAAGTACAATTGCTTTTTTTCATTTTAAGCTCAGGTCCTCAAACTTGCCAAACATGTTTTAGTAGCTTTTTGTGTGGATTCCTCAGTATTTTCTACACACAGGAACATACCATCTATGGATAAAGACAGTTTTCTTGTTCTTTTCCAATCTGGATCCTGCTTCTTTGTCATGAGCAGACTGGCTAACATACAATGTTGGCCCCATACAATGCTACATAAAAATGACAAGAATAGGCATGCTTGCCTTATTCCTCAGTTTATGAGAAAAGCACCCAGTTTTTCACCATTAAGTATGATGTTATCTGTGGGCTTTTTGTAGATGCACTTTATTACATTGAGAAAAGTGCTTTCTATTCCTAGTTTATTGAGACTTTTTCCAACTAAATAACAATTTTAAAATATAAAGTGCTTTGATAAAAAGATTTACACCACGTGTTCAATTTGACAATGTTGTAAAAAGTTAATTTTTTCCTCTTTGCTGTGGTCACTGTGTCCTACATAAAGGCTGGACCTATTTGAATGCGCAGCAGCAGCTGTACCCATACATAATCCACACAATCAGACTAACAAGGTGGATTATATATGGCTCTAGGGAAACCTGTTGTTTCTATACCAACTATTCAGGTGTTATTAGAGACAGCCTTACATTAGTCAGCAAATACACTGAAAAAAAAAAAGAGTCATATAGTAATAATAAAAATTGGTTTAAAAATCTTTTTTTCTTGGTCACCTTGGTTAATGAGTACAATCAGTCAAACTCCTTGTCTTACGTACTAAGTACAACAAATTAAGTACTGATGAATCAATGATTTGATTCCTCCCTAAAGAGGAGTTGGGGATAAAATAGAGCTCCCTACACCCTCATAAGGTATGCTATCTGCTTCTATAAAATTGCTTGCTTAACCTAAGTAACTCCATTTTTCCCCCTGTCTTACCTGCAGACTACCCCCCCCCCTTCTGCGTGCGAAACCATTGGCTTTCTCACAGAAACAAAAAACAATTGTATAGAAACAGGAGCCATACACAGTGAATTATTACATGGGAACAGAAACCATACACAATGAAAACTTGTATGCTTGACTGCTCGAATGGCTCATTCTTGGCTTCTGTGACCTAGCCCCCTAGCTTGCTTTGTGCACCTGGACAAACCGATGTGCCAACAGGATGTAGTTTTTGCCTTTAAAAACCCCACAAGACCAAGACCCAATTGCCGCTCTTCCTTGGTTGCCCCTTAGGAGACGGTCGCTGGCCAGCTGGAGTGAATAAACTGCCCTTTTCTGCACGAGTGGTGTGTAAGTGCATTTCTTGTGGGAGGGTGCCTCACAAGATATGCACTGGGAAACCAAAAAATTCATGTGACTCACTCTGTGATATTCACTTTACTGGGGTGGTCTGGAAGAGCACCTACAACATCTCTGAAGTGTGCCTACGCTTTACTTTTCTGTTCTGTCTATATATCCTCACTGCCCACCGTGCAGAGTGGAGCTCTCGCAAGCTCTCCTGGTTCTGAGTGCTGCCTGATTCATGAATCATTCTTTGCTCAAATAAACTCTGAAATTTGTCAAAAGTTTTTCTTTTAACATGTCCTGGGGGAGAGGGGGTCTAAATATGTTGGGTATTGGTTCTGCTATTACTCTTGTGTGACCTCCTGTGATTGATTTTTTTAAAAATGTGAACTTGTATTTGCCTGAATCCTATGGGACTAAATTGAGGCTGTGTTCTCCAGAGGGGGTTTCCATTGCTTCTGCCCTGAGCACAGGGTACTTGGGACCTCTTTAGCTCTTCAGCTGTCTTGGCCTGATGCGGGAGATTCAGGTTTCAATCCCTTGTTTCTGTTCCAGATCACAGTGCCACCACTGACATGTGGCCTCAGTATAGCTCCAGATTTGCTGCTTAGAGCTTAATGACCCCTGCACTGATTCTTCCTATGGTTTGTTCCTTTGGGGGTAGGTGGATGGGGTGGGTCTTGGAGAATCTACTACTTCTCTATGAGTGCAGTGGGAGGGTGCCCTGAAGAGTCTAGCCTGTTTTCCTGCCTGTCTAAGCACAGCCACCATGCTTTTTCACTCAGATTTTTAATATGAACCTGACTCTGTCTTGGTTTTCTGTCATAATTTTTTTGAATAAATTAGTGAAAGAAAGTGAGCCAAGATGTCGGGTATCATTCAAGCTTTATGCCAGCTGCACTCAAAGTGATGGGCAGCCTCCAAAATGGGGGACAGCACCAGGTGTGGGGGTAGGAGAGCTTATATAGGGGCCAAGGGCTGGCTGATACCATCAAGGAGGGGCATTATGCTAATGTGGAAACTATGTGACCAGGATGGAGAACTGCACCCTTGCAGAAGCAAAAGAGTTTCTGTTTAAGTCACGAGCCTTCTCCTTAAGGGAAGAGGGGAGGGGTTTGGTGCTGGAGTAGAAGACAAGGCCTGCGCTATTTTGTGCTTATTGTGTGCACAATGGCACTGGTCACATCCAAGATCCATCAATTAGGATTTTTCAAAATTTATTCATTTAATATTCACAATGGTCCTGCAAAATAGGAAAAGCCAGGCAATTTGATACTGTTAAATAAAATCACAGGAGGTCATTGTTTTGGACTAAGCTTCTGCACTAGGTCCCAACAGACCAGACTAAAAAACAAAATGGAGTTACTCCTGCTAAATTTCTAGTCACCAAAGTAAAATGAAGTAATTATATGACCCTTCCAGAAATCGGAAGAGAGAGATAACAGCCCATCTCCCTAACAGGCCAGTTTGAATCTTCAGCACGTATAATGAAGTTTCCTCTGCTTTAATTCTTACACAAAATAGATAGCCTGAAGTCATCTGATGGTAACTAGTCAATTATTTTTCTGTTGTTCTGTCTTCCTGTCCCCACCTTACCAGAAGAGTAACTTTGAAATGACCAGTCCGTGGTGGTGGTGGTGGTGGTGGTGGTGGTGGTGGTGGTGGTGGTGGTGGTGGTGGTGGTGGTGGTGGTGGTGGTGGTGGTGGTGGTGGTGGTGGTGGTGGTGGTGGTGGTGGTGGTGGTGGTGGTGGTGGTGGTGGTGGTGGTGGTGGTGGTGGTGGTGGTGGTGGTGGTGGTGGTGGTGGTGGTGGTGGTGGTGGTGGTGGTGGTGGTGGTGGTGGTGGTGGTGGTGGTGGTGGTGGTGGTGGTGGTGGTGGTGGTGGTGGTGGTGGTGGTGGTGGTGGTGGTGGTGGTGGTGGTGGTGGTGGTGGTGGTGGTGGTGGTGGTGGTGGTGGTGGTGGTGGTGGTGGTGGTGGTGGTGGTGGTGGTGGTGGTGGTGGTGGTGGTGGTGGTGGTGGTGGTGGTGGTGGTGGTGGTGGTGGTGGTGGTGGTGGTGGTGGTGGTGGTGGTGGTGGTGGTGGTGGTGGTGGTGGTGGTGGTGGTGTTTTCTGCTGTCTTCAACACTTTTCCTGTCTTTAAATCAACCTCTTTTGCTCAGTTCACTGGAACACTTACTCTGTTTTGCGGAATAACGTGTTGCCCGATTCTAGAATCGCAGTAAAGCCAATTGAGATCTTTACATTTGCTGTAATTTTGTCCCTTGACAGTACATGATGCGGCTGAGAAATATGAAACCTGTATGGCAAGTTCACTAACCTTGAAAGCCTCAGTTTCCTGCTGTGTAAAGTGGGAGATTCCTATCTCCTTCCCAAAGCTTTGCGAGCATTTAGAGGGATGGAATTTGGGAAATGCCCAGCACCTGGGCCTCGATTGGCACAAGACTCTAAGATCTCCTCAGGACCGAGATGTCCACGCCTCCACTTCCTCCCGGTGCGCCTTCCAGCGCCGAGCTGGGCCGGGGGTGGCGCGCCAGGCCTGCGGAGACCCGGGCAGACCCTCCCGCAGCGCCCCTGGCGGGCTGGAGGCGGAGCTCGCGCGCAGGAGCCACCTCGGGCGGCGGGGGCGG
>NW_007728627.1:30927-71084 GCF_000696425.1 Galeopterus variegatus | reverse complement strand
GGGCGGGGGGCTGCCGCGGCCCGGCCTCGGTGGGGTCGTCCTGCCTCCGCCCGAGCTGCGGGCCGGGCCGGGGGCCTGCGGAGGCCGAGCTTGACGGAAGGCACCGGCTCAGGTGCGGGCGGCGCTGCCTCTGCTGCGGGCCCGGGGAGCCAGGCGAGATGCTGCCAGGTAGGGAAGGGTCCAGGGCTCACTCCCAGAGGCCCCGCGTCACGATTCTGGGGTCGCCCCCCAGCACCTCTGCCCCCTCCGGGGGCATCGGCCTGAACAAGTCCCTTCCACCCGGGGGCCGTCTTTCCCCAGCGTTTCAACTAGGAAACTAGTCAGCTGATCCCAGCCTGGGGGTGGCGAGGGGCCGAATTCTGATTTTCCCCCAAAAGGGTCAGTCACTCGGATTTTACAAGACTTCGGAGACATCTCAACTTGATGGACTCAGTCCTGCTAATCGGTATCTCTTGATGTTCCCTGTTCCATTAGATAAGGGTTTTCACTCTTGGTTTGGAAAAAAATGGAAAAGTCTAGAGGGTCCTGGGCGGAGGAAGGTCGTCTGGGTTGGTAGCCTCAGAGCAGTTGTCAGAGGGTGGGCGTGTGCCCGGTTGCACAGTGTTCCAGAGTGGGTGGGCGAGGGCACTGGAGGCTCCCCCGCCCTTTGCTGATGAAAAGGGGGAGGAAGAAGATGGCAACCCGAGGGCTGAGAGATTTGTTTGTGTATTTTTAAAAAATTTTAAAGGAAAATATATTGAGGATGTAAGAAAGTTAAGGAATCAGATCTGGATGAGTAGGATTCAGGGTCCAGGTTGAGAGTGGGATTCCAAAGAGTGCTCAGAGAGCTATTCCCGACACCTGGGCGGGAGTGCTGGGACGTCTCTCTCGGGGAGGAGGTAGTGCTTGATTGGACATAGTTTATCTTTTTGAGATTTTATCTTCTAGAGCAGGTTTGGCCTTCACGGAGACTATAAACCCCATGAAATTGCAAGGCTTCTGTGTACCTGTCTGCATTTTTGAGAGAAGGTCTGTAAAGCTAGGGCTCGGGCTCACAGACCCCTCGAGTCTGTTGCACAGACTGGGTCACAAACTCTCCACATGCAGGTCTATGAGCTAGGTAATAGGAAAAAGGTCCTGTGAGTCGTGGGTAAAAAATTAGTAGGCTTTATTCAGAGCTAGGAGCAGCTGTCCTAATGGCTTCTCTGAGAGTTCTGAGAAGCACCGTGGACCAGAGCTGTTAGTCCTTTATACTCAAGTAGTAACCCAGGACACCTGGGTGCCCATAGGCAATTACATTTAGTAACAAGGAACACCTGAGGATATTTACAGCAAATGCTCTGCAAGATTCTGGACATCTGAGGGGCCCTGACCATTTTCCTGTATTTTCTGAACAAGGTCCATAGCTTTGATCAGATTAAAACATCTGTTAAAGAGAGTACTGAATGTACTGAATTATTTGACTGCCTAATCTGAGGGGGAGTGGATAGGAAGTGCTCTGTTTTATTTTATATATCTCTTGATATGATAAGTATTTAGTAATTACTTCAAGCTACCCTAATAATAAATGTGTGCTTTTTCCAGAGATGCATACAGATGATTTGCAACTAACCATCTATTTGAAGGTCTTTTATTCTGAATGAAAACATCCAAAGCAAGTCACTGCTGGTTTTCTTTCTTTTTTTTTTTTTCAAAGCCATCAATGAGCAACGGTTTCTTGAACTTGGCTGCATGTCTCAGAATTACCTGGGTTCCTGTTAAGAATGTAGATTTCTTTGTCCCACCTCAGGCCTTTGAAATATAAACCTCTGGGGGTGGAGCCTAGGAATAAGTATTACATACAGAGACCGCAAGGTTTTCTGGCATTGAAAATTACTGACAGCCCCTGAGATTTTTCTTCGAGACTGGAGCTTGTTGGGCCTATGTAGAATACCTTTCCCTAAAGGTTACGTGAATGATCTCCAGACGTACATAACTAAAAGTTATGATGTCATCTATGGTGTTATCTTTAGATTTTAATATATTTGAAAAGAAAACTAGTCATTTTATCAGAAAACAACAACATTGTTTCTGGTTATAAAAACCCCATTTTAGAAAAATTAGAAGATACAGAAGAAATACCACCCCCCCCCATGCCAGCCAGCTGCCAAAAAAACCACAACAAAACCTTTCCCACTACTGCACTTGACTAGTTTTTAAGAAAAAGAAAAAAAAAATTCCTAATCACATAATTGAGATGACTACCAGTGACTCTTTCTGCCATTTTATATGTAAAAGACATACACAAGCATATACTGCATAATTGGGATTGTATTTATATACATTTTTATATATATTTTTTTCCACTTAGCTATCATGAACACTTTCCATGTAGTTTTTTTTTTAATACCATTTTAATGAAAGCATATTTTCCATCATATGGATGTAGTGTAATTAACTGAATCAGTTCCCTATTGTTACCATTTGGATTCTTTCAATTTTTGGTAGTTTTAGCAATGTTGGTTTGAATATCGTGGTCTACTTCTCTGATTATTTCCTCAGAATAAGTTTTTAAATGGTGGAATCAAAAGCTATTCAAATACATTTTTAAAATCTCATTTTCACACATCTTACTGCTTTTCCTCAGCAGAAGGAAAACATATTTCTGAAGGATCTATTGCATTCCAGGTCCACGTTCTTCCTTCAGTGGTTCTCAAACTTTAATGCATATAAGAATCACGTGGGGAGCTTGTTAAAATTTCATTTTCCTCAATCCCAGACCCAGCTGTTCTGAACCGTTATGACTAAGGAGTGAGGCCCAGGAATTTGCAGTTTTAACAAACCCCTCTATGTACCTGATAATGGGACTCTTAGAACCACACACTGAGAAATGCTTTTTAAGTTAATGGCCAGGCAGACTTAGAAAGGTTAGGTCATTTGCCCAAAGCCATTTTTGCATCCAGTAACAAGAATTTGAACTCAGCTCTTTGTGACCTCAGGGCCCTGTTTTTCCATGATCTCATGGCTTCTCCAACCTCTCACTGATGTGCCCCTAAAGACCCCAGAAAGCAAACTCCTGACCTCACTGGAGGCTTCTCAGGGATAGCTGAAAATAACATATAAGAGCAAATGAACTTCCATTAAAATCTCCCGTTAGAAATTCTTGTGAATTTTGTATTGTGCTGCATAACATAGACTACAAAAACGATGTCAGTCCTTTGCTAGTTCAATTCACATCATGTCTCCTGGCCATTTCATGACAACTCTTGCTGTCAAATGGGTGTTGCAGGACCACCTGGCCTCAAGTGTGGATTCCTGTGGCTCTTGCCTAGAGGCAGGTACACTCTGCTCCAGTGTGTTGTGTAGTCACGCAGTGGTACTCTGTGCATTTATGGAGGAAGAGGCAGGTCAACCAGCGACTCCTCATTGAGGCAAGGAAAAGAAGCATCACTCTTGAATACTCAGTGGCAGAGGAGCAGAAGGTGGTGGGCATGACCAAGTGAAAATGCCATTTATTAGAGGTGGGACCTGCTACCCTTAGAAAGTGTTGGTGTTAGTAAAACGGAAGGAGCTAGTGTTGGGGTGAAACTTTTTAATTTTTAAAAATCCTCCTAAGATGGAATTTTATACTCATGCAATTTTTTTCCTTCTCTATTAATCTTTATTTTTTCTCTCCCTCTCTTTTTTCATGTCTTATCCCTTTTGGTAGTTGCCTGTAATTATGGGTGTCCTTATGGTTTTCAACTAGTATGTCCTAGAAGGCCATTCATTATTTACCAAACTGAGCACCTGCTATTTGTCAGGTTGGTTTGAAGCACTAGGAATACAGAAAACAGTGATTCTCTTTGAGAATTAAGTTAATTTAATGCCATATGTTGATTTGGGTTATACTCAGTCTCCAACTTTATTTTTAACTAACTTTAGGCTTAAAGAATAGTTGTAAAAAATGGTACAGAGAGTTCACCTAGCTTCCCCTAATATTAACCCCTTATGTAACCATGGTACATTTATCAATAGTATTAACCAAACTGTAGACTTTATTTGAAGTTCAGAAGTTTTCGCACTAATATTCTTCTTTTCTGTTCCCATATTGTATCAAGGATCCTACATTGCATTTAGTTTTTATTTCTCCTTAGTCTCCTCTGGTCTGAAATAGTTCCTCAGTTATTCCTTGTCTTTCATGATTTTGACTCTTTCGAAGAGTACCAATTAGTTATTTTGTGTAATGAATTGTCTGATGTTTTCTCATGGTTGTAATGAAGCTATGCATCTTTGGCACAAATACCACAGAAGTGATGTTGTGTCCCTCTCAGTGCAACATGTCACACAGGATTCATGAGACTGATAAGTCTACCACTGTTGATTTTAAGCCTGATTACTTGGTTAAGGTGATATCTGTTGGGTTTCTCCACTATAAAGTTACTGTCTTTCCCTTTCAAGTTAATTATTAGGGGAGATACTTTGAGACTATGCAAATTCTATTTATTCTTACATTTTTGCCCATTAATTTTATTTTATTTATTTATTTATTTATTTTTTCCTTTTTGTCTTTTTTTTTCGTGACCGGCAACGGATCGCAACCCTCAGTGTCGCGCCCGTACCGGACTGGGACCGGCAACGGGATCGCAACCCTTGGTGCTGTGCCCACACCTCGCTCAGCCAGTGAGCGGCTGGTCTGTATGTGGGATCCGAACCCTCGGCGGGAGCGCCACCGCGCTCCCAAGCGGCGCACTGTAGCAGTGCGCCACCGGGCCGGCCCATTGCCCATTAATTTTAGCATCCACTGGTGGATCTTGTCTGCAGCTGTGCAAAAATTACTGTGGTGTTTGCCTATTGGTGATTTTTTGCACTCTCCCACTTATTAATTGGCAGCTTACTATAAGGAAGAGCTGTCCTTTCTCTGCCATTCATTTACTTATTTATATCAGTGTGGACCTATGGATATTCATTTTATTCTATGGGTTAAAATACAATGCCATCATTATTTATTTTGTTGCTCAAATGCTTCCAGTTTTGGTCATTAGAAATTCAGTCATTGAGTTTAAATGACTTGTACACATAAATGACTGTCATTATTTCTATCCCGTTCCTTCCCAGAGAGCCATTGCTCCTTTAAGAACTGGGCATTGCTTCTTTATGATCAGAAGCCACATAAAGGAGCTGTAATGGGGGGATACCAGAGGCCTGTGGAAGGCAGGACAATGTATGTGCAAATAGTCAGCTCCCAACAATTTTGCAGGAGTAAGAGGAGTAGCAAAATATCAGCCTTTCCACTGGTGCTGCTCCAGGGAGTCCCAAGAGAGCAGGACCATGTGCCTGGGGCCACATCATGCCCACTTAGACACCTTGTGTCTGCAGAATTACCAGACAGTTTCAGAGACATTGGAATGCTGCTTTTGGTGCTCTCAGCTGCTAACTGAAGACCACTCCCTTTCTCCCTGGTGCATGAGTGCTTAGTGAATATTTGTGGAGTGACACCTGGTGTCCTTCCCATTCCCATGGTGGTGCAAAAATTTATGCAGTTAGAGATTCTCCAAGAATATGTAGCATTCATGCTACTTTACCTTTTGTTATAGCTTGTCTTCTTTGTTAGGAATTTTTATGATTATGGAAAATTTCAAACATACACAAAAGTAGAGAGAAAGAAAATGGACCCTCAGGCACCTATCTTTTTTTTTTTTCTTTTTTCTGTGACCGGTAAGGGGATCATAACCCTTGGCTTGGTGTTGCCTGCACCGCGCTCAGCCAGTGAGCGCACCGGCCATCCCTATGTAGGATCCGAACCCATGGCCTCGGCGCTCCCAGTGCCGCACTCTCCCAAGTGAGCCACAGGGTTGGCCCAGGCACCTATCTTTAATACTTCTCGATATTTTACCTTCTTGTTTCATCTATTCTCCCACTTTGGGGTGGGGAGACTAGCATATTTGAAACAAATTGCAGACGTTAAGACCTAGGAAAAGATTGAAATAAACTCTGAGTGCAAGGACTGTGCTTCAATTCCCTTTATATCTTTTTGCTGCCTAGTACTATGCTTGAAAATAGCAGGCACTCAGAAAACACTGGTTGAGTTGAGTTGAGAAGAAAACAGACGTGAAAACATCATTTTGAACTAACTCCAGAGCAGACTTCTAGAAAGGAAAATGGTGGCGAGTCTTGCCCTAAAACAGCTTCTTTCAAGTTGCCTGAATTTGTTCTCTACAGTCCTGACTCCCCCACTGCTTTTAGAAGGCCTCAATTGAAGAAGAAAATAACTCTGGAACTGTAATGAGAGTTCAGGGTCTCCCAATTACTTAAATGTTAGTATAAATAAGTCCAATCTGATGATATTTTCTCAAATACCAGCCAGGAATTACTTGCCTAAACATAGCTTTCTTTAAAAAGTCATTGTGTTTCTAATTATAAAAGTAATATATACTCATAAAAAGAAAAATGGACATTATAGAGAAATAGAAAATACAAGTCATCTGTATTTCAGTGTTAATACAGAGATAAAATTATCTTGGCTGGTATTTCTGATATTCTAGTATTTGAACATGAATCACATTGACAATCAGAGTCACTTGTGTTCCTGGGAATGTACCAGGAGTGCTTGGTGTATCATCTCATGCTTACAGCAATGTTGTGAGATGAAGTTTTTTTTTTTTTTTAAACCATTTTATGCTGGGGAAGCACACTGCGGGGGGCGGGGGTTGCCTCCCATCACTTAGCTGATAAGCAGGGGGATGAGGGCAGGGGATCTGGAAACCTCACCCTTGAGCTTCCTTCATGCTGGCTGGCTGTAGTCAGTTTTGGGGAGGGCTCTTAGGCTTAGAGAAAGGGGTAAGTGATTATTTTTAACTGGGTCGCATGTAGTCTAGAGAAGTGGGATTAGCAATGGAGGCCTAAATATTAAGTAAGCATTAGTAGTGGCTCCTCACTTTTAGAATAAATGTTTCATGTTTGAACAAATTGCATAGGCTGCAGCTCTCCAATAGTTATGATTAGTCACAGCACGCCTTTACTTCTTGTGTAGGTTTTTTTTTTTTAAATTATTTTTTAGAACAATTTTAGGTTCACAGCAAAATTGAGTGGAAGGTACAGAGATTTTCCATACACCCCTGCCGTGGGTTTGTTTCTCAGTCTCTCTCAGCCACATTTCTCCCTCTGTAAAATGAGGGAGCTGGACAATGTTCCTTAAGATTCTTTCTGCTTCTAATGTTGTGGTAATTTTATGATCATCAGTTGCTTCAACTCAGTGACTCTCTCTTTTTTTTTTTCCTTTTTGTCTTTTTTTTTACTGACCGGTAACGGGATCGCAACCCTCGGTGTCACACCCGTACCGGGGACCGGCAACGGGATTGCAACCCTCGGTGTTGCGCCTGCACCGCACTCAGCCAGTGAGCGGGAACCGGTCTCCACATGGGATCCGAACCCTCAGTGGGAGCACCGCCGCGCTCCCAAGCGGCGCACTCTCCATTGCGCCACCGGGCCGGCCCAGTGACTGTCTCTTTCATGGGACTCTCTCTCTAAATAGCTCTAAGAAAAGCAGTGTTTCCAGTCTAAATTTTCTAAGATTGATATTTTTATAAAAAAACAATTGCCAATCCCAACATTTAAGCCTCCTGCAATTAAGTCCACAAGAGGTTGTCTGATTGACCCCAAGAACGTGAAAACTTACTGTCACCTGGAGGGAAGAGAACAGGTCTCTAGGAAGGCATATGAACAGTTAGCCCCAAGGAAAGGACAGGAGGATGTGGGAGAGAGGTAGAAGGCTACCAAAGGGAATCTGCATATTTCCAGGGTTTGTGTTGGGCCTGCCCAGGCACTAAGGGGAGAAGAGAGGAAACATACACGTGAAGGATGTGGCAGAAGCACAGCCTGGGAGCTGACCACCTGACCTTGGACCCAGCTGTCTACTGCTTACTAGTTGTGTGGTCTTGGGCAAGGTACTTAATCCTGCTAAACCTTTGTTTTCTCATCTCTAAAATGAGGATACATAATTCTTACCTGCAGGGTTGAGATGAGAATTAAATAAGTTACTACAAGCAATTTAACCCCAGTGCATGGTGCAGAGTAAATACACAAATAAATCGCACTTATTAGCTGTTATTACTGCCTTCAGCATCGACTTCCTGTGCTACTTTCACAGGACCCTAAACACAGGCCATACTGTTTAATTGCTTCCTGGGTCAAACATTCTCTTTTGTGGTCTGACCACAGAACCTAATCTCCATTTCCATTTATAACATTTTGTTTAGAAAGAAATGTTTTCTAGATTTCTTTCAAGCTAACCTAGAACTAAATTTTTGGAATACGACCCTTACTGAGTATGAAACTGTCTTGAGAGTTGCCAAGATTGTTTTTGTTGTTGTTTTTTATAGTTACTTAGTATCTCCCCACTGCTCATTACAGAAACAAACTTTGTTTTCATTATAAAAGGACCATAATATAAAAATATATGTAAAATATACGTAAGTATAACACTATATAATAAAAAGCTATACTATTGAGAATTCTAAAAAGAGAAAAAACACCCCAGCTAGTTCTATACTCCTAATACAATTGTTAGCTTTTGAGTATATTTCTTTCTAGACTTTTCTTAATTCTATATCTTTAGTCGTAATCATAGCACACATATATACTGTAGTTTACTTTCTGTTTTTCTTTCTGTCACTTTAGACTTAATTGTAATTGTTTCTTTTATACTTAGCATAGAAATATTTTGGTCTCCCATTTTATCCATTTTAATTGAGGATATGTTTGGCTATGGAGATTATTTGACTTTAGCATTTTCTGCATTCTTCTGATAGCATGTTTAGAATTTGAGGAGAGAAGTGGTTGTGGTGATGCAGAGAGGACATAGGAGGTGTTGCTGGCTGTTCCCCAGGGGGTCTCGCCAAGTAGCCTTCGCCACGTCAGTGTGTTGACTATGCTCTGGGGCGGGCCCTCAGCTAGATGGCTGCAAAAACAGGATATTTTTCAATAACTAAGAACATAGCCACCTCTTAAAGGTGAATTCATATTATCCCACCTCATGATACTAAAGTATGAAATCAAAATGGCAATTTATCAGCTGACATTGAGAAATACAGTACAATAAAGTGATGGTCTGTGCAGCCAGCAGTGTGTCCTCCTGTTGGTCATCCCTAGGCTAGACTCACTTAACGTAAAGTAATACAGCAATAATAACAGTAACAGTCACCGTTTAGTGGGTGCTTACTGTGTGTCAGGAGATGGGCTAACACTTTATATATTACTAATACATTAGATCATTAGTCCCACAGTAACCTCTCTAGTGTAGGTACTATCTTCATCTCCATTTTATAGAAAAGGAAATTAAGGCTCAGTTAAGTGAGTGACCTGAGGTAACGTGCCTATCTAGTGGGACTACGGTTTCTGTCTAAATCTGAAACTCTGATCTTAGACACTGTGCTGTAGTCCTCCCTGTTCTCATAGATCATTGACCTCTAGGGTTAGAATTGTCTTGTGTTTCTTGCCATCACCCCCACTGTTGGGATGTATGTGCCCTGGGCCTCACTGAGAATATAATATTCATTCTCTGTTGTTAAGTGCCAAGTTTTTCCAGCTGTCACAGGGTAGAAGAGCTTTTGTCTTTTCCCTTATTTTCCCTTTGGGTCAAAATACATTTACATTTTGCTAACCTTCTCCTAAAGCTGTGCCAGGAAGGAGCAACTGAGAAGAGAACCATTTAGAACGGAGGGGCATTTACAGTCTCACGTCTCTTTTTGCCTTGGTGTTCTGTGTAACATCCTGTGACAGACAGCCTGGGCGATAACCCGGAGAGAGCTTCTGTGACGTATAGATGGTTAGAACCTTCTACCTCTAAAATCTCTGGTCTTCTGATCTCTAAACCCTAAGTGGGAGAGCTGCCATTACTATTAGGATCCCTTGGGGATAAGTTTTCAGTTTGTGCTGAAGTGAATTGTTTCAGGATTAGATTTCCATTTGAAACATGTCTTTGTGATTGCTTTATATAGATCCTCGGAGCAGAACTCCCAAGCAGCAGCAGGCACTGCCTCTTCAGTTGTCAAGTTCACAGTCAGATTGGAAAAGTTGAACTTGAAGTTTCCTTCCTGTGGTGAAGCAGAGAGATACATATTACTCACATAATAAAAGCCATGGGCTTCAACCTGACTTTCCACCTTTCCTACAAATTCCGGTTACTGTTACTTTTTACTTTGTGCCTTACTGTGGTTGGGTGGGTCACCAGTAACTACTTTGTGGATGTTATTCAAGAGATTCCTAAAGCGAAGAATTTCATAGCTACTTTCCATAAGGTCGTGGCTCTAGGGAAGGAAGACGCTCTGACCAATGAAGCATCCATGAAAAAGACAGAACTTGACAGCTGCCCTGCTGTGTCTCCATATCTCAGTAAGCGCTTTCTTTTCTCCTTTTTATGTGTACTATGTCAACTTGTTATTAAAATATAACGTATATGGGTACTTCAAAAAGTCAGTGTAAAAAATAGAATTAAAAGATAACACAAGTCTTTCCATGACGTTTTTGAAGTACCCTCTTATGTACAGAAGAGTATAAAAATCAGAAGTGTACAAGCAGCTTGGTTAAGTTTCACAAAATGAACATACTTGTGTAAACATCATGTAAATTAAGAAATGGAATCTTACGAGAACCACAGTAGTTCCCATGCTTCTTTCAGTCACATCACTGGCCTCAAGATTCTAACACCATACATTAGATTTTTCCTGTTTTTGAATTTTACAAATTGGAAGCCTACGTTGTGTACTCTTATGTTTGGCTTCTGTTGGTCGACATTATTCTTTGTGAGATCTATTCCCATGGTTGCATGTAGTTATAGTTTGTTCATTCTCTTTGGTGTATGATATTCCATTCTATGAACATACCCAATTTTATTATCCATCTACAAAAGTCTCAACACACAAGAATAGGGTCCATTGATCTAGGCTTTTGGCTCTGCTCCAGGTATCTCTCCTCCTCCTCCTGGGACCAGTGGGCTAGCCTGGGAATGTTCTTCTCATGGCATTGACAGAGCACAAGAGCGCATGGAGGTGGAGAAATGCAAGCACATTCAAGCCTCCACTTGCATAACATGTGTTAGCATACCCTTGGCCAAAAGTATGGAGTCAAGTTGCAGGGATGAAGTTTTTCAATGTTATCTTTAGGGTTTATTTCTTAATTATGCTTTTTTTAAAGGAAAGCATTTGACAATATTTATTGTAGTATAATTTGATATAAAAAGATTTAATTTCCTCTGGATAGTCAGACTTCCCAGGCATCAAACCTGTGAAAAGCAGAAAGGAGCTTGGGGGGCAAGGGTAGAGAGAGGCTATTGTACACCAGCATTTGAAGAACCCAGGGCTTCCCCCATGACTCTCCTGGGCTTGTGCACCCCAGGATATATTTCTTAAATATGTTTTGACTCCTCTTTGATGTCTCGCCTTTCAATTAAATTAACGGTAAATTGGTTTTAGTGAACACAATAAATTTGAGAGGAAAAAACACTCAGTGTTATTTCTCTGATATCTTCATCTCCAGGAAATCAGAGTGCTTATAGTTTTCCAGACACTCCTGAGCCTTTTTACTTGTGTTGTTTCCTCTTTCCAGAATGCCTTTCCTTAATCCATGTCTGCCTGGTAGATTCCTGTCATCAAAAATCCAGCTTAGATGTCTCCTCTTTCAGAAAGGTTGCAGCTTGTAACTGTCCCAGCTAGAGTTCATCTTCTGTTCCCCCATGCCTGTTGTACCAGTGTCCTATTGTGCTGATCGCAGTGCGTTGTTCATATGTTTGCCTTTCTTCCTCGGGAGACAGTGCACAGGCAGCTCTCCTCATACGCTACAAGAGCTCTGTATGCGGTAGCCTTGGACTCTTCAGAGACTTGTTGCTTTTAGCTGAACAAGAAACTGCAGACCTTCTATCTTAGTCTGCTTGGGCTGCTGGTTTTATGGCATTTTTTTAATACCATAGACTGGGTGGCTTAAAGACATTCATTTCTCACAGTTGTGGAGGCTAGATGTCTGAGATTGGGTTCTTGGTGAGAGTGCTCTTGCAGGTTATGTCCTCATATGGCCTTTCCTTGGTGTGTCTGTCCACACAGAAAGACACACACCCACCCACCCACCCACCCACCACCACTTGCTCTCTTTATAAGGGCTTAACCCTCATGACCTCATCTAAACCTAATTACCTCCTCCCAAATGCCTCACCTTCGGCATGCCTGGTAGTGGGAGGAGGGGGTCAGTCCCTACCTCCATGCCTTAGGACCCCAGGTGGGCCCTGTGGCAGTGGCAGAGAGCCTGGTTGTGGGAGGAGGGGTTGGTCCCTGGCTCTATCTGTTTTTACATTCTAAGCTGTTGTGGAGCAGTTGGCTGGGAGGGAGAGAGTGGAAGGGGGGAGAGTGGGAGAAGGAGGAAGGAGGGGGGCATGGTTGAGTCTTATGGCACCCCCCTCATTCCTGCAGGGGAGACCAGGGGGCTTCCAGTGGTGGCTTGATCATTGCTGGGCTGAATGCAGATGTTGGTGGGGTATGGCTAAAGCCCTCAGCCCCCCACTGCCTTGGCTTGGGAGACCAGGGAGCTTCCAGCAGTGGTTCAGTGGTCATTGCTGGACTGGTTGCAGATGTTGGTGGGGTGTGGCTAAAGCCCTTGGCCCCCAACTTCCCTGGCTCAGGAGCCTGGGGTGCTTCCTGCAGTGGCTTGGTGGTCATCTCTGGGCTGGTTGCAGGTGTCGGGGGTCATGGCTGAAGCCCCCGGCCCTCTCCCCTCCCTGGCTTGGGAGTCCAAGGGGCTTACTGTCCTTCTAGGTTTTATGGGTGTTCTTTGGTGATGTTAGACCTTTACTGGTTAATATCAGACTTTGTCTCTGGTCTGTGGGTATTTTTGTTTTTTCTTTCAGTTCTGTGTTGGATTATTTGCTGTTCTCACCACTTAAACTCTGCTCTGGAACTAATTTGTTGTCCTTTGCTTACTTCTGAAATGGGGGAACTTCCTGTGGGGACCAGCACTTGAGCCCTGTAGTTGAGATAAATTGCTGCTTTGCTTTTGATTCTCTGGGGAAGTCTTCCTTACACTCAGGTTTTAATGGTTGACTTTGTAGGTACTTCTGGGTCTCATGAAGTCCGGTACACTTGGGTTGTGTAGAAACTCTGGTCTGGACCTGAGTCTTTTCAGCAAACTGCACCCCCTGCAGTTCTGTATTCCTGACCAGTCTCCACTGAGTGGGCCTGTGCTGATTGGAGGGCAGATCAGCTGTCCTTGCTATGCCCCAGTGTTTTCCCAGTGGGCTCGTCTCCCCCATTGCCCACACTCCAAACACTTCCTGTGGGACAGGCTGTGCGCTGGTCCCTTGTGGTGACTCACTGGCCTCTGAGTGGCTCCTTTTTTCTGTTGCTGGGCTGTGCTCCTTTCTCCTGTATGGGTCCACAGGAACCCTGTTAGTGGGCCTGCTGGCCTGAGGGCCACCAACGCCCTCCTCTCCCCTGCCCCCTCCAAGCAACTTCATCTGAAGGGCACAGCTGTGGCTTTTGCCAGCTCTTGCTCCATGTGCTCAGCAGTTCCAGCCTGGAAGCGGCTCGGGCTTGAAACGGTTGGAGCGGTTCTTTCTTTCTCTCATTGTGGCTTTTCTTGCCTTCGTGTACTCCATAGGTCTCTCCTCCTCTTCCCCTGAACGCTAGCAGTCCCAGCTTGGCTGTAGTTGTTTTTTAATAGTTGTGAATTGGTTGGTTTGTGGGAGAGAGTGATGCTGGCAATGTCTATTCCACCATCTTGACTGGAAGCCCCCTATATGTCAGTTCTTTTGCAGCCAGTAACCTTGGTCACATGAGGCTGTGGTTATAGTTTATGACTAAATGAGATTTTAAAGTGATAATAATAAAAGTTGACACCCATATAGTGTTTACCATGTGCCAGGAAATGTTCTAAGCATGGATTACTGCATGTAAGCCTCTGAACACTTTATGAGATAGCTCCTGCTACTGCCTGTGTCCTGTGTTTATTGTAGAAGGCCAGAACAAGCTCATTTTCAAACCAGATCTCACTTTGGAAGAAGTACGGGCAGAAAATCCCAAAGTGTATGGAGGCCGATATCACCCTGAGGAATGTAAGGCTTTACAGCGGGTTGCCATCCTCATTCCCCACCGTAACAGAGAGAAACACCTGATGTACCTGCTGGAACATCTTCATCCTTTCTTGCAGAGGCAGCAGTTGGAGTATGGCATCTACATCATCCACCAGGTAAGTGCGGGGCAGACCAGAGCCCTGCAAACTATCATCAAAGAAGAGATCTCTTGCCTCATTTATCCTTGAAAGGTGTAGAGGAAATTTTTGTCTCAGAGTGTGGACTTTTGGGACCAAGTTCTGGGAAATTTTACTGCTCTTAAATGAACCTCTGAGGGCCTTTTTTTTTTTGATGAGCCCTTCCATGTTAGCCAATGACTGCCCTATGATTTCCTTCTGAGGTTTACTGGCCCCGTGTGTTTCCTTCTGTACTTGCTATACACTACATGATGAGATGTTGGAATTGCTTTTCATTATTGAGCATGGCTATTCAACGGGGATCTAGATGGACGATTTGACAGAATACTGTGTTAGCCATGGAGTTCTATGACCGTCTCCACATTTCTGCCTTTAACTTTGCCACTATTTATTATGTAAAGCATGTTATGTTTAATTTTCACTTTCTTGATTCACTTATTTGGTTTCCAGAAGAATGATTTAGTAGGAACACAGTATAACTATAGGCTGCTTTTAAAGAGTTTAGTTCTGAGGTCAGTGGAGTGGATGATTGAAGATGCCTTTAATTGGCATTAAAGTTTATTGAAAGAAAAATAAGGCATCAGTTTAAACATCCATGTCTAAGCCTTTTATAATTATCCTGGGCCACCCAAATAATTCCCTTTCAGGTTCTTACAAATTCTAAGAGTGTAAGCAAAATCATTAACTACTTATTTAATGTTGGTTATAATTGGTGATATTTGTTTTAGATAGAACTTTTCACAACTCAGGAGATCAGCTCTGCGGTGTATCCTTTTAATAAACTGAAGCTCTTGAAAATCAGTCTGTATCTATGCCCATTTTTTAGTACTTGAAACAATTCTACTATTGTTTTATAATTATCTTTGTTGGTCATCAGGGCTATGATTTATTTGATTCTGAGTTTTTACTCAGGGCAGCAACCCACAAGATACAACACTATTTTTTATGAATAGAAAAATATGTCTGCTTTGTGTTATTCTTTTCAGGAAAACACTGTGGTAAGTTTTGAGAACTGCTTGTACTTTTGTTATGATAAACTGTTTATCGAACGAATTTATTTCTACTGAATTTGATCCAAGCAGACATGAAAAAAATCAAAACTGTAAAATCTTTTTCATACTGTAGCTTTGGTCATATTACAGATCAAATTGTGTTTTTTTCTTACCCAGTGACAAATCTCCCTCCACTGTGAGGATTAGATTTTGCCATTAGTCTTATAACAGGATTCTCTTACAGTAATTTCCAAGAAACTTTTAAGTAGCTGAAAAATGTTAGCAATAAACTTCTCTGTTTATAGGTCAAGATTTCTTGATCCTTTCTGGCAAATTATTAACTAAATCTCTTGGAAGCTTAGTGTAAATTTGTAACAGAGAGTAAGACTGGAATCAGCTGGGGGTTGAACAGTGAAGCAGTAATACTAATTGACATGTCTAGTATGTAGGAAGTACTACTTGGCATGACTAGCATGTAGTTTTGTATGGAATAAATAAAGTTATTTTTTAAAAGTTTTGAGTTTTAAAAACGTTTTTAATTGTGGTAGAACACTGAACATGCGATCTATCCTCTTATTAAATTTTAAGGGTACAATACATTATTGTTGATTGAATTATTTTTATTTGAATTTTAAAACTGTTTAAAAATTTTTGTGTGGTAAAATACACAGATAACATAAAATTTATCATCTTAGCCATTTTTTCACTTCTATTTATTTACGTTTACCATCTTAATCATTTTAAACTATACAGTTTAGTAGTATTACGAATATTCACACTGTTTTACAACCAATCTCCAGAACTTTTTAATCTCGCCAGACTGGAACTCAGTACTGTTCTCCAGATTTAAAGAAATGCTTTTAAGTTATGATATATAAGTATGTGTGAAGCATAAAGAAACAACCAAATGGTGTTTTATTGTTATTGCATCTACTTTGTCACATCTTTATGTCACAAGTGTGGTCTTGCACATCAACAAGAATAATAGCAACTTCTGAATCCAAACTGAAGAGGGGAACATGGTGAAACCTTACCTCAGGAGCTTTTCTGTTTTAATTTCCATATCTTTCTAGGCTGGTAGTAAGAAGTTTAATCGAGCCAAACTTTTGAATGTGGGCTATCTAGAAGCTCTGAAGGAAGAAGACTGGGACTGCTTTATATTCCACGATGTGGACCTGCTGCCTGAGAATGACTTTAACCTTTACACATGTGAGGATCAGCCCAAGCACCTGGTGGTTGGCAGGAACAGCACTGGGTACAGGTAAGGCAGCTCTGCTGTTGGGTTGCTTAAGTTGAGAAGCTTGCCTGTTGTAATCAAGGCTGTGTGGAACACTGTCCAGAGTGTCTTAGGAAAATGACAAACAGGAAAAATGTCCCATGATATATCACTTAAAGTTCAAAACAGGAATTAGAGAATGTAATAAGGAAAAACATCCTACATCAACTGCAGCAGAGAGTCACAAGGACAAGGGAAGTAACAGGAGAGAGAATATAACCCAGGCATTGCAGGTGGTGGCCAACCTCCCCCCAGTACCTGCATGGTGGGACTTTTGCCGCTTTCCCACACTTAGTAGAACTCAAGTAACTTACCTGTCTATCTCTGGCATGCCCTACTAGGAGGCCACAAGATGGTGCCCCTTAGGTCAACTGTTAGGACTGTTGTGACATCCCTTTCCAGACTGTGGCCTCTTTCCAGAGTTCTGGGGAGAGGAGGGGTGGGGTATTTCCACTGAGTATTCTGCTCAGGGGCCAGGACGCCCAGGACAAGTTCCTTTCTCTAAGAGGTGCTGTGAGGAGTGCTAGGTACAATCATCTCTGTCTTCATTCCCTGCCCCCTCCACCACCCAGAAGAGGCAAAGCCGCTTTTTAACCTCGTGTTATACCAGCTCCTATTCAAGCACAACTGAGGAAAAATAGTGACCAAGAAAATGTCTCTGCAGATGAAACTCTATATTGGCTTACATGTGTGCACACTTACCTGTCAGATTCCCTTAAGCCCTGCCACCTGGGTGTGCTGGTATCTGATCTGTGGGGCTTACTGAGCTGGTGGGCATGAGACCAGTTTGAATAAGGCAGAGCGCCTGCCTTCCAAGAGCTCCCTGTTGAGTGTGGTGTGGGGAAACAGGTAGCTGCAGTGGAGTTGCATTAATTTTGCATTTCTGCAAATACAGCTATACACACTTGGTAATGAGGGAGAGAGAGGGGCAGATGGAGGGAGGGAAGGAAAAGGAAGGAGAGGACTATAAAAGTACAGAGCAACACAGGAGATTCCACCAGTGTGTACTCTGAGTGTGAAATGGAAACTGAATCTCTTGATACCTCACTTGGTCTTGGCTTCCGTGTCGCTCTTACTGTGCCCGTCTCTCACTTTGGACTATTTAACAGAACTCAAGTTACATTGACTGTAGGTGATTTTTGCCTCAGGTACTGACTTTAAACCCAATCCCTATAATCTGTGGGATATAAACAACACCTAGAATAAGCTACGATGAGTGAGAGCACAGTGTCTCTAAGAAACATCCAAAGATGCTGCTTAGCAGAGTTCCAAAACGTGTCAGAGAGTGTGGCGTGGTTTGGGGGAAAGCCCAAGTAGTCGATTGGTATTCTAGAATGAATGTCTGGGAGGAGAGGCAAGAGATGAGGCTGGGAAGGGCCAGCTTATGCAGGCCTCGTTTAGTGTGATGAGGAGTTTGCGTTTCCTAAGGAAGGGGACCAGGAGCTGTTGAAACATGGTTACAGCTGGAGAATGACAGGAGAAAGCTCAGTTCAGCTGGTCTTTAATGTATTGGATGGAGCAAGGCAGGAGGGGAGAGATGCCACATCCCTGAATTAGGGAGGAGGCAGTGGCATCAGAGGGCAAGGAGAAAATCATAGCATTTTTCTCTTTGGGGAAACCTGATCTTCGGATCTGAATCTTATTATCTAGAGGTTTTGTTTTCTGGTTTCTTTGAGCCACTTCTGCACTGAAGAAAGCAGCATATCATGCTTGGCCACCTTAGTTTTTTCAGAAGCATGTCTCCATCTGTTCACTTTTTGTGTAAAGTTAAGATATCACTATCTACAACACAGAACACCTGTACTTCAGACACTTGGCTGTACATAACCTTAAATTTCCTGTTGTCCAGTTCTGTCTATACATTTGGTTGCCCAGTTCATTTCTCACCAATCATACAGGATTGTTTTAAGAACAAGCCTTTTATTGGGATTCTGGATTTTATCTTTATATTAAGCCGGACCGTAAGAAAGCTGAGTTCTTGGGCATTCCTTCCGAACATTGATTTTGACTTATACTTTGGTGGTCATGATCGTGGATTTCATCAAATGCTACTCACTCTAAGGAACAGCCCATGTATGAATCTTGCTATTTTAACTTGCTTTTGTAAATGGCCAGACATTTCTTTCATAACTACATGTCAGAAAGCCCTGTCTCTCTTGGGTAACCAACAGGTTTTCTTAATTTGCATCTGGTAATTGACTGTGTCTCCCCTTTTGATCTGGATTTAAGAACCTCTGAGCCAAATCCATGGCCCTCTTTTAGAAATTGAAAATCATCTTATTTGCAGATCAGAGCTGGAATGTACTGGTATTTCCTATCTCAGTCTTCTATTCTGGTCCTGGTTTGTCATTTACATTTTTCTGTTTTATTGTGTGTATCATGTAAACTGCCTCATCTTTTATGGCCAGGGAGAGGCATACATAAGTAATGTAGGTCTTGTCTCCCCCACCACTCCTGCAACCTTCCCTTAGCTACTCTGGGCAAAATTCCTCTGGTGTCTGCAAGTTCAGTCGCAGGCAATCACATGTCTGACTCCTGCTGGTAGCTGTGTGTCACTGCATCACAGAGCTTAAATCAGCACACACTTCACTGTCACAACTTCCCCATGAGTATAAGTACAAGAAATGTTTTCACTTTACACACATCAGAGGGGAGATGTTATAGTAACTTGCCCCAAGTGTCTCAGAGTCTAATGAAGCCAGATATAAATCTTGTTTATCTCTGAGTATGGGTCAGTGATAAAGCTCTGACTGGACCTGCCTGTGGCAAATTTTACTGCCAAGAATTCCTTTGGTACCTGTCCACTTTCTACTGTTATTTTATGACTACATTTCCTTCACTCTTGGCTTTACAGCCTTTAAAAATTAAACTTCCTGGGCCAATGAAATATTTATGCTTTTCCAGATAAGAAGATAAACCAAAAGCAATGATCAATAAATAGGCATCTGAAAAATCATCTAATAGGCGCCTGAAAAATCCTTAACCTTTCTTTCTGACTTGTCTCCTCTTGCTCTTCCCCACTCCAGCTAACCTGGTCTCTAGGTGGACCTCAGATAGCCTGTGCTTTTTCTCCCTTCTGTGCTTTTTCTCATGGAGTTCTGGCCATGAGGGGATCCCACATTTTTCTGCTTTTCTGAATCCTTCCAGAAATTCAAATCCTGCTGTGGCAGCGTCTCCTTCCTCAGAACCCTGATAACACTCCCTTGTCTTGTTAGATAGGGCAGTCCATGTGTTGCAGTGTTGAGCCAGCTGTCTTGCATGTGGTGGATAATGGTGGTAGATCACTGCCAAATCACCAGTGCTGATTCTTTTTTTTATTATTATTAATATTATTATTTTTTTTACATTCTATGATGTTGTGAAGCAGTTGGGAGGGGGAGAAGGGAAAGGGGAAGGAAATAGGATGGAAGGAGGAAGGAGGAGGCGGGGGGTTGAGGCTTGTGGCGCCCCCCTCATTTCCACAGGGAAGTCCAGGGGGCTTCTAGTGCTGGCTTGGTCATTGCTAGGCTGGGTGCAGATGTCATGGGGGTGTGGCTAAAGCCCTAGCCCCCCACCATCCCAGCTTGGGAACCTGGGGCACTTCTTGTGGCAGCATGGTAACATTCACTGGGCTGGTTGTGCATGTCAGGGAGATGTGGCCAAGGCTCACAGCCCCCGTCTGCCCTGGCTTGGGAGAGCACAGGGAACTTCCTGCAGAGGCTCTGTGGTCATCACTGGGCTGGTTGCGAGTGTTGGGGGGGCATGGCTGAGGCCGTTAGCCCACCCCAACCCCGGTGTGGGAGAGCCTGGGACACTACCTATGGCAGCTCGGTGGTCATTGCCGGGCTGGTTGTGGGTGTCAGGAGGCATGGCCTATTGCTCGTTGGTGCTTGGCAGGTTATGTGTGGGCAGTGGTTCTACTCAGTGTCTTGATGAAGCTGGTGGTCTTCAAGTAATTAAGAATCCCTTCCCAGCCAAGCAGATTCTGATAACCAAGGCAAGTCACTGCTAATAAATGTCTTGGTCAGTAACAGTCACCCTCTAAGCACTTTATTTCCTTTTGTTTTAGGTTGTAAAAATAACATTTCTCAGAATTTTAGGTTGGGAGTAAATAAGTGATGAGTTATTTCTGTTTGGGTTAAACAAGGTCCTCAGTCTGTACTCAGAACGAAACAAACAGCTGAACCACAAATCAGGTTTTGGGAAGTCACCTGTTACATGGCAAGTGTTTATGTATTTAATTGATCTTTCCTTTTGGTTGTTCTTCTTATCTGGAAAGGCATAAATGTTTAATTTGTCCTGGAATACTTAGAACTAAGGTTTAAGTTAGAAGCCCTTTAAATATTCACATATTTTTACTCAATAACATCCAAGTATTATGCAACCTTCATTTGCATTTCTGAATGGTTACAGTTTCATACCTAAGGTATATCTTTATTTCTCAGATTTGCTAATTTGTTCACTGATAATACATAAGATTCCTTTATGACTGGGAGATGCTCTCTATGACCTCCTGATCTTCCTCCTGGGTTTTTCTTCTCTTTCCACTTTACTTGTTTTAGTATACACCATGGTTCCACCCTCTGTGCTCATCTCTTCTTACCCACTATGTTGCTTGTTCCTGTGCCTTCAAGTACTGCCTGTTGACAGCTTATTTCCAAAGCCACACCTGTAGCCACTCCTCTCTTCTGAGCTTGGTCCCTCTATCCTTTTGCCTGCTGGCAAAAGCCCCAAGGATATCTCAAGTTCAGCTTGTCCAAAACATAGATTTCTGCCTTCCTCTCAAAACCTAATTATTGTTCTGTACACCCTGTATTCACAAGAGGCACTATCCTCTACATAGTTGCACAAGCCAGGAACCTCAGTGTTGTTGAGGTGTGTTGGGTTCTCCAGGAAATAGACTTTGAGGTGGAGATTTGCATGCCTAGAGATGGAGATTTGCATACAGAGTGTGTACACACAGTGTGTGCAGGAGATGTCTCCTGCTCTCTGCCCCTCCTCCCACCAAAGAAGTAAAAGTGAAAAAAGCAGTTTTCTTAGTCTGTTTTTGTGTTGCTATAACAGAATACCTCAGACTGGGTAATATATAAAGAACAGAGGTTTATTTGGCTTATGATTCTGGGACAGCTGTATCTGGCGGGGACCTCTGGCTGCTTCTACTCATGGTGGAAAGCAGCAGACAGCCGGCGGGTACAAGCAGATCACATGGCAAGGGAAGAAGCTGGCTTGGGTGGGGGGGTGGGGGGGGCTGTGTGCCAGGGTCTTTTAAACAGTCAGCTCTCATGGGAACTAATAGAGCAAGAACTCGCTCATTACTGCCCCCACCTAGGGAGAGCACTAATCTAATCATGAGGGATCTGCCCCTGTGACTCAAACTGTCACACTGGCGATCAGATTTCCATGAGTTCTGGGATGACAATACATCCAAACTCCATCATTCTGCCCCTGGCCTCCCAAAACTCATATCACTCTTACATACAAAATACAATCATTCCATCCCAACAGTCCCAAAAGTCTTAGCTTGTTCCAGTACCAGCTTAAAAGTCCAAAGTCCAAAGTCTCATCTGAGACTAAAGGCAAAACTCCGTCCAGCTGTGAAACTGTAAAAACAAATTTATCTGCTGCCAAGATACTATGGTGGAACAGATATCGGGTATACTTTCTCACTCCAAAAGGGAGGAATAAGCCAGAAGAAAGGAGAAATAGGTCCCAAACAAGTCTGAAACCAAGCAGGTGAGACATTAAGTCTTAAAGCTCCAAAATAATCTTCTTTGATTCCAAGTCCTGTATTGTGGGCACTACTTTGTTCAGTTCTTGATAATCTACAGTCATTCTCCAGGTATCATCAGGCTTTTTCACTGGCCATACTGGAGCATGAAATGGGCTATGAGCTGGATGAATAATGCCAACTTTCTCTAATTCCAATATAGTGGCACTTATCTCTGCATGTCCTCCTGGTAGGTGATGTTGCTTTATATTAACTACACGTCTTGGCTTGAGTTAACACCTGTGGGTCATATTTAGCATATCCTCGTAACACAGGCTTTACTGTCCATATTCGCCGCCGAAACTCTCCAACTGTTGTTTGCAGGTGCAAATCATAAAGTACATCCATACCCAAGGTGTATTCAGCTACAGGGGATATATATGTGTGTATATATATACACATACAGTATATACACGAGGAGGTAATCTTCCTATGCCCGATGGCAATGACACAGCTGTGACCTCAGTAGTATGTCCTCCATAGCCATCTATATGAACTGTGGCCCCTGGAAACTTATCTGGATTGCTATATATCAGACTACATTCTGCACCTGTATCCACCAGTGCCTAAACATGCTGCACATTTGTCCTCGAGCAATATATTGCCAATTCAACATCAGTCCTCTGATCCTTGCCTGGCCCCAAAAGACGAGTACCTTGGCCTGCTCCCTAATCGAAATGGAACAGTTCATCTGCCTCCTCGGGAGCAACCAAAAAGTCCTTTAAATCCACTGAGCGTAACTTGGCTACCTGTTTCCAGATGTTTGGTGAAATGCTATTCAGGAAACAATTGCTGCCACAAGGCAAATAGGACTGCATTTGGCTGCCAGTCAATTTTCTTTTTATCAACTCCTGCTGCAAGCAAGTCAAGCCACATCTGCTTATGGCTAGTCTTGCTTGGTCCCTTTGGGATAAAATACAGAGTATTTCTTGGGGGTTTGGTCGTAGCCACCTCTCAGATCCCTTTTGCTTATCTTCTATCCTCTTCTTCACCCAAGCTGGCTACCATGGTCATTACCTCATGTATAGGACGACCAACGTATGGGGCCAGTATGGCCATCAGTGACCCAAAGGACGTTGACAGGGCATATTGCAGCACTATGTCTCTCATGCTGCCTGTAAAGTTCTCATCATCCAGGCCACGAGTGTTCACATTAAACATGGACTGCCACATCCCCAGCTCCCGAATTATTTGGACCAGCTCAGCATACATTTGCCATTTACTAACAATCTTGGGCAGTTCTCCAGCATTTGCCCACACAGTTCGGGAAGCTGCATTCACCCAGTCCATCAAGGAGTGATTACCTCACCCTTGTGCATATCTGCGGCTATTCTGTAGCCACTGCCTCAGGGATGGGTGTATGGTGATGGAGGCCAACTTCTGCACTTCCTCACCAGAACAAATTACACTATCCAACCCTAGGTCCCATAACCGCAACAGCCAAGCAGCCAGGGTCTCCCCATGTTTCTGCCTGAACTGTCTCCCCAAGTCAACCAGTTCAACCTGAGTATACATGGGTGGTGAACCGGGTCACCTGTGGATTGCCCATCGGTTATTTGTCCAGTCCCATAGGCTGCTCATGTTTCAATTTCTTGTGCACAGCAGGTCGTGCCTGGAGATAGATGCATGGTTTCCCCCAACTCACCACTGGGTTGGTCGTCTTCCCTGGTGTGAGAGGCAGGAGTGGCCAGTCACCGCACGTCATCCTCCAGGATAATCATCCTTGCTTCCAACAATTCTGCTTTCTGCCGCAAATCTTGATCAGTTTGCAGCATAGTGATCAGCATCCAGGGTCCAATCAGCAGAAAAGTGGCCACTGGGCACCACATGCTCAAGGATTGCTACATTCCCTCTCCTTCCCAAGGGGTTTTGCGTTGTAGTACCTGGTCTATGCTGCCTTGCAGTACGGTGTGCAGCAACCAGATCCCGGTTAACAGGAAGGTGGCCATAGGGCAGAGCATATTCACTAGTAGCCACATTTCCTCCTTCCAAGGGCTTTTGGCTCCTGTACCTGCTCAGAATCCTGTTGCAGACTAGGCCAATTGTCTGGCTCTTTTACTTGCCCGTAATCCTGCCGACTGGACCAATTGTTGAGCTAGGGCTGGGTCTGGAGCTCACAGACCCATCAAGCCCATTCACAGACTGGGTCACAAACCCTTCACACACCAGGCTGGGTCACAAGACCCCTCACACGCAGGTCTATGAGCTAGGTAACTGGCAAACAGGTCCCTGGAAGCTGTAGGTTGGAGAACAAGGCCACGTGTGGTGGATACCGGAGGCAGATGCCAGCCAGGCTGTGGTGCTGCACATGTGCACTAACTCCACCCAGCCACACACAATTTGCTTACAGAGAATGTGCTGCACCGCCCCCCCCCCCCAACTGGATGGGCAGGCAAGGGGGCCTGATTAAATTATTCTGTTTTCCCAACAATGAGGGATTTGCCCCTGTGACTCAAATTGTCACACTGGGGATCAGATTTCCTTGAGTTCTGGGAGAACAGTACATCCAAACTCCGTCACAAGTGTATTCATCATGACACTCATTTGTGCTGAACCTGGATGCAGCCTCAGAATCCTTAACCCAGTGCCTCTAGCAGCCATTACCATTCATTGGATTGGCACATGAGAGAGAGATCTGTCATCCAGATCTGATGTTGTGGTGCACTTGTACAAGTATCTCTACAGACCTCTGCACACAAACTGTTAACAGGTGGGTGGCACCTTGCTTAGTGAGCAGAGGTAAGCACTTGTCTAAACAGATGGACGAAGGCAAGACAGGGAGGGCCAGGAGTGTTGGGAGGTGGATGGCAAGGAGGAGACGATGGGAGGAAGTATGTGGTCTTTAAAGTGTTCCTAGAATGCCAGCCCTGAAACCAGAGACCTCTGAAGTGTCTGTGGAGAACACAAGGGCTTTGTATTAATGTTCTCGCCTTTTCTCTCCTCTCTTTTGCTCCAGGCTACGTTACAATGGATATTTTGGGGGTGTTACTGCCCTAAGCAGAGAGCAATTTTTCAAGGTGAATGGATTCTCTAACAACTACTGGGGATGGGGAGGCGAAGACGATGACCTCAGACTCAGGTGAACAACAGAGAAAGGTCCCCCTTCACGGGGTTCTGCTATCAGTGGTGGATCTGGAAACTTGAATTTATGAATAGTTCCTATAGATGCCAGTGCAGCAGGTCACCAGGCTGCAGATTGGGGTTTAAAGTGTGGTGGGGGTGGGGGGAGGGCAGGATGGCCCAAATGGTTCTTTGCAATTGGCAGATTAGAAGTGATAGAGGGTGGACTCTTCTTGGCTCCTGAGCATTTGGGGTTTAGAAGTATTGGTGGAGGACTCTGTGGTCTTGTCAGTGAGAATTACTTCCTGAGACATGGTTCTGCCAGTGAATGAGAAGTCCCAAACTGCAGGGTGTCTGCAAAACTGGCGTGTGATAACAGGCTTGGAGAAGCACCTGTTATCAGACCCTAGGGGATGCAAGCACAATTCCCAATGCCTAGAGCAGGGAGTGCCCACAGCCTCTGAGGAGCTGCACACCAAAGCAAGCAAAGACGTCCTTTCCTCCGTGTGCATTAGCCAGCCCCGCACACTGGTAGCCTGAGCCCCAGGCCTGACTCTGGGCTGTTGGCATTGACCCTCAGAATCTCTGGGATTACTCTCTCCTCTCTCAGCTTCCTCCCCTGAACTTGGGTTTTGTGGCCAGATAGTTACAGGTATCTGTATCTCCCCAAAATAAGTAATTATTCAAGAGCCTAGGGCTGGTGTCTTCAGGCTTGTAATTACAGTGTCTTTCTGGCTGTCAGGAGACCCCCTTCTCTTCTGCTATTGTCTCGTGGAAAGGAAATTTCTAAGCTGGAGTTCTGAATTAATAGCATAGACTGTCAGAAATATTCTCTTTTTTCAGTGTAAAGAATCCAGGGGCTCCATGCTAGTCTTGTTCCCATGTCTAGGCTGAGAGATGAAATGTTTCTGGCAGGAGGGCATGGATTTCCCTGACCAAGGGCTCCACAGAGATGGCTATAATGGTGGCCCCCTCGCTGTCAGCAACCTGTCTGGCGGTAGCTCATGAACTGGACAGAGAGTGCCTGCTAAATTGCAGGCAAGCATAGCAAAGGGTAGAAAAAAACATACCGATCATCTTCCCCAATCCACTTCACTGCCAGCTGGGATGATTAGTAGAATTTTGTACTAATCATATCTTCACTGTCTTTTTTCTTGTTGCCCCTTAGCTTCAAGGTAGAGGGGAGCCCCAAGTTTTGCTTTCATTTCATAAGAACATCATGACCTTCAGAATGGTTTCTGACTAATGTTATGGATCAGCCAAATGATTCGGACATAAAAGTTGATTGAGATTTATTTACTAAATATTTACTTACCTGTGCAACAGGCAGCGTCCTTCTATGCACTTATGTAATTCATTACAGTTTGCAAAGCATATTATGTGCAAATTATGTCATTTGAGTCTTTCAAAATCAACTCTGTATGATCATTTCCATTTTACAGATGAGGAAACTGATACTTGGAATAGTGAAATGACTTACCAAGGTTGTAAATAGCAGAGTCTAGATTTGAACCTAGGTTTGTGGCTTTAAAACTTGTGACCTTAAGTGGTCATTCCTTTCTTTGTTAAAAGAAGGCAACACTAAGTAAATTAGATTTCCTAAGAGGCTTGATTCTCCTCTTCTTCAGGACATCTTAAAATAAGTACTTTGTATGTTATTTTTGAAAATAACTATAAATTGGCATATCTCCTTTGTACCCCAATAGTAAATGTTCTTTTATGGGCTTTATTGCTTGAGGTCCCACCATTATAAGAAAATCTGAAATTTGAGAAGTTTTTCTTATTTTTTTAATACCCAAGTAATCCAGCTATATGTGATTCTGTGTGTGTGTGTTAAGTAGTGTAAGAATTCTTTTTAAAAAATTTTTATTATTTATTATTAGCATATTCATTATTACAAATCATGATTTTTCTTCTACTCTTTACCTGGCCTGTTACTCCCTAAACCCCTTTCTCCTTCCCCAGCATCTTTAGTATACTTTGAAGTGCTTAGTGGTAGAGAAGTGGGATAATGTTTTTTTTTTTTTTTTAAATCTCCTCTGTTATTTTTCTAGGGTTGAGCTCCATAGAATGAAAATATCCCGGCCAAACCCTGCTGTGGGTAAATACACAATGATCTTCCACACTAGAGACAGAGGCAATGAAGTGAATATAGAACGGTAAGTCCTGGATTCATGTGCCTGGCAAGCTGCCTACCTAGTCTCCCCTGTCAGGAAGGATTATGCTGAATTCTGTCATATAAGCTAGTTCATTTTGTTAAAAGATTTTTATTAAGGAAAATTTCAAACAGACACAAAGTAGAGAGAAGGGTGCATCAAACCCTCACTTGAACAGCTATCAACTCATGGCCTCTCTTCTTTCCCCTCATTTTTTTCTCCTCCCCCAATGGATTATTTAGAAATAAATCACAGATGTCAGAGTGTTTCATAGAATGTGACTACTTGAGTACGTATCCTTAAAATATAAGAAGTCTTTAAAAAAAAAACTAAACTAAAATTAAAAATATTTTCTTAATATCATCAAATGTCCAGTCAGTGTTCAGATTTCCCCGATTATCTCATAAATGCTTTTTAAAAAAGCAGACGGTTCATTCAGATCTGAATCTAGACAAGGTCCACACTTTGTTTGGATGGTCTCTTTTAATCTGTAGGTTTTCCCTCCCCTTCTCCCCCCCCCCCCCCCCTTGCAATGTATTTGTTTAACAAACCAGGTCATTTGTCTGATAGAATTTCTTACATTACAGATTTTGTCAATTGCATCCTGGTAGTATAGCTTAATATGTTCCTCTGACCTCTGTATTTTCTTGTAAACTGGGAATTAGATTTCTCTAGATTTCTGGAGGCTTGAACAGGTTCCGGATACATTTGGGGACAAGAATACTTCACCGATGGGCTTGTGTACCTCCTCTTGTATCACAACAGGAGGATGTTATGTCTGGTTGTATCTTTTTTGTTATGTTAGGATTGATCTGTGGGTTCAGGTATTATCAGCCAAATCCACTCACTGTGAGATTCCCCATCAGTTTTTTACCTAATGATTTTAGCAGCCATTAATGCTCATTTCCTAAATTTATTATTTAATTAGGGGTTGCAAAATTGTAATATTCTATCACTCCTTCCACATTTATTAGATTTTTCTACAATGAAGTACTTGCCTTCTTCATTTATTTGAGTACTCTAGGGTACAGTTCTTAGAGAGGCAGAATAAGGGAAAGAATCAAGCACAGATAGTCATTTTTCAGAACAATGAGTTGGTGTTCCCTAGCATCCTTAAGGATATAGTTAGTATTTATTTTATTTTTTGATACTCGAGTTGTCTCATCTTTGGCCAATGGGGTTTTTTTCAAGCTGTCTCTGCAATCAGTTAACATAACTGCATTAGTCTTGAGAGCTTCTTTCTCTGTGCTCTGGTGTGACGAGATGTTCTAGGCTCACCTTGTACTTTTCCTGCCTCAGTAATTGGCCCTTTCAGCAAGGAATCCTGGCAGATAAGTCAATTTTTCATGGGGCTGTGATTGAAGAATCTGTATTTCTTTGTTCTGATTTTTTTCCCCTAAATTTTAAAACAGTGCTAAAGGGCTTTTAGCCCTTTTGCTAAAAATCTACATTTAAAAATAATATTAAAAGGCTTTTAGCTCAATATTAAAGGGCTTCGTTAGAGTTTATATTTAGAACAATATTAAAAGACTTAGCTCTTTTTTAGAGTCTAACAGTCTAACAAAGCAGCTCTTTCTATTTTCTGTGTCTTTCTAGTCTTTGTTCATAGGTATTCATTTTTCTCTTTACATTTAAAAAATTAATTATTGAATAGATACAAAAGAATGCTTACAAATTGTATAAAAAGTATGAAAATTCTTGATACTGTGAGTGGTGGTATCCTTACCCCCAATTTGTGTCCATCACCTTTGTGGCACTCCCTGATCCCATATCCACCCTCTTCCTGTCCCCTGTCCCTAATGCTTTGGTGAATTTTTGTGATAATGGTAATTTTTTCTGTTGTTTCTTGGTTTCCCATATGTTTGTATCCCTAAACAAAAGATTTTCGTTTTGCATGTTTTTTAACTTTACGTAAATGAGATCACACTATATTTATTCTATTATGACTTTATTTTGCCAACATTATGGTTCTGATCTCCATCCATATTGCTGCATGTAATCAAAATTTGTTTTTCACTGCTAAAAAAACTAGGGACCTATTCCTGTCACTGCGTACTCCTCTTCTCAGATTCTGCAGCTCCAGCCACACTAATGCCTTCTTCAAATGTATCCTGCTTTTTGTGTATCTATTCATCTTGCCCAGGGTGGTCTCTCTACCTGGAGTGTCCTTTCCTTAACCGTCTTCACTTAGTCATTTTAAGCCTTATTGAAATTTGCCTTCTCTATGACCCCTCCGCAGACTCCCTCATTAAGTTGGGTGCCCCTTCACTCATCCTCATCTACATACATTCTGACTGTTTGTTGAGACTCTTGTGAGAGTTGTGTACTCTCCCCGCCTACAGACACAAAATTTTCCCAACATTGGAAGATTCAGAGATTCCCTCAAGCTCATCCAAGGATCTGTTAGCATTGGATGACACGTGTCACATGTATCAGTGTCACCTGTACATCCTTCTGTCCTGTAGGCTGGCGTTCACTGAGTGCATCACTGGTTCCCAGGGCCTTACGTGGGCTCTGACACGTGAATACATGTCTGTCATTGATGTCTGTTACCTTTGATGGGGAAAAGAAACATTTTTTGCAGTAGGAAATCCAAGAGGTACAATAATTTACAAAAATACATTTGTGACATTTAGGGGAAGGTCAAAAAACAACGGAGACATGGCAAATTCTTGTTTTGTCATTCACATTTATTCTTTTTGTCTTTAGGATGAAGCTCTTACACCAGGTATCACGAGTCTGGAGAACAGATGGCTTGAGCAGTTGTTCTTACAAATTACTGTCTGTGGAACACAATCCTTTGTATATCAATATCACAGTGGATTTCTGGACTGGTTCATGACCCTGGATATTTTGGTGACATTCAAAGAACTGATGATTTGATTATGATAATTTTGGCCTGGAGACTTCCCCTAGTAACACACATTAAGAACTTGTTGCAGCTAGTTATTGGGCTGAATTTTTCCTTTTAGTATTTTGTTAGCAGAGCTCCTGATGATACAGAATGTAAAACACTGTAACAAGACAGCTTTCTTAGTTGTTTTGATCAAGAGAGTTAAATATAAGAGAGTTGTAATATAGATACTTGAAGGACTAAATATAAAAGGACGACTCAAAGGATATAATGAAGGTTGCTTGAGAACTCTGGCCGAAGATTTATTGAAATTTGAAGTGATATATTATGGGATATAAGGCCACCAGAAATAAGATTGCTGAGTGTCACGGGGACCCAGAATTTTTCTCAGCCAAGGTACGAAGATGTTTTTCTGTTACTCATTTATCCTGCACAGTCATCTGTGAAGCAGTGGGTCCCAGGTGAGAAGAGGGCCACAGAAGAGGGGAGAAATGGTGAAGAATCAAGATGCCATGAACTTGATTTTTTCTTTTTTTTTTGGCGACTGGTTGGTACGGGGATCCGAACCTGTGACTTTGGTGTTATAAGGCTGTGCTCTAACCAACTGAGCTAACTGGCCAGCCCGAGATGCAGTGATCTTGGGAATGAAGAGGTGGCTGGAGGACAGAGTGGCAGATGGAGAGGCAGCAGCCGTGCTGGTCACTGCTGCTCCTGCTGCTCTGCGGTGGGTACCACCTGCCCAGATATGCCTTCCAGTCACAGCCCAGTAGAGAACACATTGTCTACTAGTTTTTACAGCATTTTTGTAAAATGATTTTGTACCTGTAGGATATGAATTAGCAGTTTACAAATTATGTATTAACTAATAATATATCTATAAAATACCTCTAGTAAAATATGAAAAAGCTTTGGGTACTCAAACCTGTTTTTTACTGTTATTGGAGGCCTACAGGTGTATTCATTTCAGAATCCATAATTCTAAACAGCTTGAAAACAGAACAAATGAAACAAATCTCCTGTCTCTCATCCTTCCGTTCCTCTCCCCTGTTCTTGTGTGCGAGCTCCTTGGACAGCCAGCTCCAGTGCTGTGGTAGGCACCTCTGTGTCTCACTCCCTGGGCCTCTCTGTTTCTGTTCTCTTCATCCTCTTGTGCCTCCTCCTGTCCCATAATCAATAGTGGGAACAGCAGAGCCGGCCTCAGGCACACCTGATTGGTTATGGGACAGGAAGGGGTGGAGCTGGCCCTTTAGGGGCCCTGGGTTTGGGAGGACAGTGGAGTCATGGCACTGGGCTTGGGAGGATGGTGGGGTCATGGCATTGACCTGGGCAGTGGGTAATTTGGGAGAGAAGCCACCAGTACTGCTGAGTTTCCTGGGGAGAGAGGGAGGGCAAGCAGGAGAATCAACAGAAGGTAACAGGAGATGGATACTGGGTTGAACAGCAGTAAGAATATTTTGTTTGCTTGGGTGAGTAGACACGTAAGTAATGCAGATAGAAGGATGTTCTTACGTAAGTATTATGCAACTGTACCCTAGGAGCTCTCAATCCATCATTATTATATGACAACTTAACTGTTAAACTTTAACATGAGTGAGTGCCAGCTAGGTATAAATAACATCTCATCCTTACCAGACAGAGACAGGGAATAGGAGGGTTTGGAGCTCCCAAGAAAGACAGTGTCACCACTCAATTGGGGAAGGAGAATTTGAAAGGACAATACATTTTATAGACATGATGGATTTGTGTAGGGCTAGCATGATTTCTCTTTAACTCAGCACAGGGAGTAAAAGTTGCATTTTTTCCTTTATTTAGCAAATAAATCCTCATGGTTTTCATATTTTTTGTCCAAACCTTATAAAGGATTTTCATTCTTGGGAGATTTGCTAATGGGCTGTAATGTATTGAGTAAGCCTCCTCCTTGCTAGAGAACATTTCTCTAGCATTCTCTCCCAATTTTCTTAATTATGTATGTATTATTAGTCTGTAACTTGGAGGCTGTGGGTCCTCCCTCATGGTTGAGAGGCTACTAGAAGAGAATGGAGCATGCAAGGAATTGAGGGTCTGAATTTGAGTGCTCAGTTTCTTACTCAGTGGAATCAATATGTCTAATACCATGTGGAAGCTGCCTGTGTTTTTTGGCCATTAAGGCATCTGCATTTTTTTTATATATTGAAAACCACTGAACTATGCCTTTTACTTTTCAGGTAATTCAAGATAATGTACAAGTCATTTAAATGACTCATTATGAAACTTGAGATGGAAGATAATTTTTTTAAAGACCTTTGTGCCACACTTGTGCCACTTTTCCTGCCCTGGGAGTCAAAGGTGCAGTGCTCGGCTGGAGGCACATGGCTCCTGCCCCCAATCACTGCTCCTGCCCCGTGTCTTTTTTCAGTCAGTTGCCACAAAAAGGCTAAGCATTCTGAGAACTGTAGAGACAGTCATGTCTACTATAATTGCTGAGGATTATATGGGTATGGACTATTTGGGCATTGCAACTACCTAATACATAGAGTGTGCTACTTTAAAGTTTTTATTGATCCTCTCTCACTTATACTAGCATTCATTTTTGTAGCACGATGGTTTATGAGGTTTTTACACATACTTTGTTGATTCTGCAACTCTTGAGATAAGAGCAGATGAGGAAGTGATGGTTCAGAATGGGTGGGTGTCTTGCCAGAGACCCCACAGCTAGTGAATGGCAGTTAGGGACAGACTCAGGTCTTCTGACCTCAAGACCATTATCTGGGCTGTTCTCATCCTTTGAGGTAATTTTCCCAAATCTATGTCCCTATCCTAGCTCCTAGAGAAGTTTGGTGTCTTCTGGATCCTTAACAGGGAACTTTTTGAACTTTTCCCTGGTCTCCCTCCCTCGTTTTTCTGCCCTTAGCCCCCTTTACTTCCACCCAAGCCCCAATTGGACAGACAGAGCATCCAAAATGCTCTGTGGATGGATTCTTGGGAGAGATGAAAGACATTTTCTGCCAGACTCAAAACTTCCACTTCCCCATGTCCTATACATATATTCAGTCCCTGTCAAAAGCCATTAACATATACTATAAATGGAGCATACATACATTTCATAAGTTGTTTTTCACTAATCCCATTCCAAAACTTTTTAAAAAGTCTGTTCCTTAGTACCTTAGATAATTTTAAACTATTGCCCCCTGTATTGGTTTTTAGTATAAGGATAGCCATGTTATATCTGTGGAGAGGGCCTGATAGGTCTCAAAAGTATACACGAGAGAGTGGCTGAGAGGCCCCATCCCCAGGGAGCACACTGTACAGGTAACGGCTCTTGCTTCATTGACAATTGTTGAGAATTCAAATATCAAACCTTGTGTGCATATTTGGGGGGTGTGTGTGAGAGAGATTTGGGGGCTTAGAGGAGAGGTCGGTAAAGGCTGGGGCATGAAGGTAATTGACTGCTTGCTCCATATCCTTTAGTTTCCCTGTGGTTTTGTATTTTAACTTTCTAATAGCCATGTAGGTATATTTACATATGAGTATGTATGTACTGAAAAAAGAGAACAGATTTAAGTTAAAATAACTTCCTAAAGTTGGTAAGAAGAGGAGACAAATTTTCAATTCAGGTCTCTCTTGACTCCAGAGTTGTGTTTTTTTCCCTAGAATATCACAACCATATCAGGAGATTTTAAGATTTCCCTGTGAGGGTAGTGAGGGGAGAGATCTCATTTTGTAGCTAGGATTCTGGAGATAATACAGATAATTTGAGATGTACCTGTTAAAATGCCTTATCTTCACCTTGGTACATTCTTCCACTATTGAGTAGGAGTTAACTGAAAAGGTATTATTCATCACTATTGTTTCATGGCTAGAAAATTTTGACTGATATATTTGGCCATTAAGCTTATTGCTATAAATTGGAGCAACATGGCATTAGTTAGTGTTTCTGGGGGTTATGGGCCAAGCAGAGTTCTTCAGACCAGATTTTTGTCTGACTTCCTGTTAGGTAAGTCACAGGCTGCTAGCTGGTCTGATGCACACGTTACATATCTTACTGAATCCTCCCTCCCAGTGTGAGCATAGACCGGGTTTTCTGAAGCAGGCTTCAAGAGGCTATGTGACTCATCAAAGTAATGCACAGCTGGGATTCGGAGCCATATATTTGACTCCAAAGTTCATGTTCTTAACCACTTCAAGGTAATAAATAAACCAACAAATAGAGGAAATAAGGAAGGCCAGAGTTACTTGGAGAGTGTGAATGCCAAAAACCCTAGAACTCACCCGGAGATAAATAAATTGGGTTAGATGTTGGTCAAAGGATTCAAAATTTCAATTAGATGGGAAGAACAAGTTAAAGAGATCTACTGTGAAACAAAAAATTGGGAGTTTGGCTTGTTGCAGTGAGTGAGAACACACCATGAAGTGACTCAGTTAAAGCGGGTTAGAAAGAAGCATTTGGGCTTTGGTTGGGTCATTTGCGGAGGGTTTAAGGAAGTAGGGTTTACTCTCTCCTGGATGCTGTCAGAAAGTAGAGGCAAGTCTGTGATTGTGTATCAAGAGGTTTTATTTATAGGAAGAGAGAATAAAGAGAATAAAGCTGTAATTGGTAAGACTTCACATTCACTCATTTTAGCCGAGAAAGGGGGTGTTTGGTATCTTGTGGGTGCTGCAGTGACCTTGTTTTGTCTGTGTTTAGATAAAATTATGAAGTGGACTTGCTTTGCCTCATTTTATCCTGGTCTCAGAGTGACCTTATCTGAGGTTGGTATTCTGCAATATTATGCCCAGTAGGAGAATAGCACGGCCTAGTGGTAAGGGCCAGGCCCTCCTTCAAAGGTCAGGCTGCTCTTGCTTTCTTTTTCACATATCAGCACCATTTCTCTTAACCCCAGGATCTATTTGTCTCCTAAAGGTAGGGTGTGTGTGTGTGTGTGTGTGTTGGGGGTGGGGCATGGTTGAAGAAGGGTCTGGCAGCTGTGTGATTCTTAGCAATGCTGTGTTTTTTTCAAGATGTTTTGGATCTCCTTGTGGGATGTGTCCACATGATAAAAATGTCACACATGAAAGCAAACTCTGTAGCCTACAACTTTCCTCCTCTGGGTTTCTTCTTTGTTTCAGCCTCACTTGTAGGAGCTGATGAATTGAAGGATCTGGGTGAGGTGAAGCAGGGAAGAGAAACTGGAAGAAATACTAGATACAGAGGGAGAAAGGAAATTGCTCAGTCAATAGAAATGAGAAACTGGCTCAGTTTCCAATTCTTCAACCACAGCACAGCTGTCAGTCAGATTGGTTGGGGCTGGGGTATGAGGTTGAGAGGTTAGATTTTCAAGTTCATAGGACTATCATTCCTCCTTTTCTTTATGGGTTGCCAGGAAATATCTGGTTTGCTTTTTAAAATAGAAGCAGTTCTTGTTTATTCCAGTTGATGTGGGAAATACAAGTTACAGGGTAGACATAAGAGCAGTGCAGACAGCCTGCCAGGACCCTGCTCAGCAATCTGGGGAGGGAAACTGCTCACCGAGAGCATGTGACAAACTTCCTGGTGGTGTAGTCAGGTAAAACTTACCTGAGTTAGCCTGACACATTTTTGGTGCTAGAGAGAAATTGTTGTTCACTCACCTGATAAGCAGGATGGCTGTTGGAGAAGAGGGAAGTTTCACAAGATGGTTCTGTCTGGACCTGTCTCAAGCCAGGTAACTTGCCAGCTCCCCAGAGCCGAGCTCTCTGCTCTCCTTTGCCTCCCTGGTCTGGTGGGGCTGGGGCTGGGCCTGGGCTCTCCCGAGCAGTGGCTTGCTGCTCAGGGCTAGCAGTGAGCACCACTTCCAGTCCCAGGCACCAGAAGGAAGAGGGGCAAGACTGGGCCTCCAGGGAAGGTGGAGGGAGATGGAAGCAGGAACCAGGCAGAACAGAAACAGCCCTGGGCTTAAACTGAGGACCCCTGTAAGCGCAGGAGTTCTAAATGACTGGACTCTGCAGGGAGAACCTCAGGCCTTGGTTCTTCCTCAGCTGAAAGGTGTGTCCTCCTCAAGTGTTGGGGGCCTGGCCATAGTGGGTGCTTGGGTTCAGGATCTTATTTTGTTTGGGGAGGAGCAGAGCCTGTTCCCATCTGTAGTGGAATTTGCACCTTCTATGAATGATGAGGCAGAGGTTCTAGGTAAGAAGCCAGCTAGACGGGGGGTAGAAAGAAATGGCTAAGTGAAGGCACCACCCTTCCTAGTTTCTGCTTGGTGGAGAAGTCAGGCGGTAAGATTTAAAGAGCAGCAGGTGGGCCGTCTTGCCCCACAGTAGCACTTTCCTGCTCCCATTGCTACGCTGGATTCCACCAACTAGAGATCAATTTCAGTCATCAAGGAAATGTCTGTAGTGAGGACTAGTTGTCATTGTCACTCAACCCTTAGTATGAATTAGTTTTCCAAAAGCCTTTCTCTTGACCTGGCGGAGATCCAATCACAAGAAGGGAGTTTTATATGTAGAGAGAATTTTGGAGCATGAGGCCCTGGAAAGGAAGGCAGGAGGGGCTTAGGGGATCCTGAGGATTGCTCAGCCAGTGGGAGCTGGGGGCAATGGAAAATTTAGTGGTGGGAGCAAAAGGCACCAGAGTGCGTGAGAAAGTATGACAAGAGATGGGAGAGTGGTTGTTCCCCTCTGCTCCCCTCTTCTAAAAGACCATAGAGAGAACCTTCTCAGCCAAGTGCAGGTGTCATTTATCATGATTCTCTAAGATATGTTTGTCCTGGAGAGACAAAGTGAGGCAGGGGAGGGGCAAGCTGGCTGTGTCCTGTCAGGACGTGAACCTTTGCCCCCTCTCCTGGGAATCAAGGACTAGGCTCCTGCCCCAGCTTTATCATGAGGTACACCTAAGACGCGTGCCCTCCATTCCCTTATCCCTCCCCTACTCTTGTGCTAAGCTGAGCTCACAGGAACCTGGGGGTGGGGGTGGCATGGGGTGAGGTGCTCCCTGTGTCTGAGTCCACTGGGAGGGTCCCCAAGGAACAGGTACATTTTCTTCATAAAGAACACAGTTTGGCAGTTGGAGTCAGATGTTCCCATTGCTTCCAAGTGCAGGAGGAAGAGGATCTGAAGAGTGTTGGCTCCATCACCACTTCGGGGGTGAGTGTGGCAGGAGCAAAAAGTGAAAGGAAACAGCAGCTCCCACCGTTTGGCTGTACGGCAAGGGCAGGCGTGTGCAGCAGGAAAGCACGCCTGCGTGTGCACTTTCCATCTCCCACACTTCAGTTCCTGCAAATTAGCCTCTTTTGTTGGACCCGTTTTGTTAGACTCATAGGGCCAATAAAAACAAAAGGAAGTGAAGATGTTTTAAAGCCCTCTTTATTTATAAGACTGGACAAACAAATGTTGAATTGTAAAAACTTCCTTCAGGACCACAAATGGAAACATAGTTCAGAAGAGAAATATTTTGACGGTAAACAAAAATCCCCCCAAATCATCCATTCTAATAGCTGGCTTGCTTCTCTCCTGTTTGAAAGGTGTTTCAAGTTGAGACCATTCAGGGCAAAGACTGGGTATGTGTCCCCAAAAGTCCACATACTTTTAATTAATGGAGAATTAGTGTTCTAAATACATATCTCTGCAAGGTTGGAAGGAAATTTGAACCACTGTTAACTCAAGATCAGGGATTGTTCTGGAGAACAAAAGGATCCGAAGGTGGGATCCAGAGAATCACCCGAGTCTCTGTAGATGGGAGCTACCATAGAACAAAAGGCAAAAGGTCCATTTCAGCAATCTTGTTCTTACTTCTGTCACCCAGACAATACTGAGAGAAAAGGAAGCCTTGGAAGGTTTTTTTGTAGAAAACAGTGAGAAAAACAGGCAGATGTGCTATTCAAATACAGAGCTGGCTTAGTATAAGACAGGTTCCTTTGAAAGTCTTTATACCTCCAAATTAAGAATAAACAGGGATGGGAGTAGTTATTATCTATTTTCCAAATTCTCTCTCTCCTACAGTCTATAAAAATGTTGCAGAATCCTAGACCAGGGTGAAAAATACTAGTCATGAGAATTTCTGGAGCCCAAGAGTTTCCGAAACTCCGTACCACCTGACTCGGCAATCTGAGCAGACACACACATGGTACAGGGAGCACAGATGTGGGGTGTTAGGAGAAAGCTGGTTCCAGCACCAAATCCAGTCATCAGGGAAGGAGGTGTGGTGGTGACACCTAATGCTTATTATTCAATTCTGCTCCAGTAGAACATGGTACCCAGGAGAACCCAAAACTAGAATAAAGAGAAAAAAATGAGGAAAAATAAATAAAAAAGTGTTTTAGAAACATCTCACACTTGGAGAAAAAAACAATGTTAGGTTCATTCAGACTTAGGTGACACTAGATTGTTAAGAGTAATCTTGCCGTAAGCAACATCACAGGGTCAGATGTGGCACTGAGCCCATCCTGCTCCGAAGCATCATCACTTTTAACTGGCTGCTCAGAGGCAACTTCCCTATTCCCCACTTTCGGACTCCAATTCCCATATTAGACTCCTTGTCTTCTGGGGATGCCCTTCTCACTTCTGTGCTTAAACTAGCCCCCTGGGGAGATTCTTTCCTCTTTCCATCAAGGCTAATTAAACTCTAGTGCATTCCTATTTCTAGTATGTATTATTTTAGGGTAAGAGTTTTTTGCTTCTAGTACTGAACTTCTCTTCCCAAGGGACTTCCCCTTTTTCCTAAAATACTTGTGACCTAGAATGGCTGAACCTGAAGAATGCCACAGAGCTCAAGATATCTGACTCAGGCAAGGAGTTAGAATATCTGGGCTCTGTTTTAGATCTGGTATTTACTCGCAGGTGACCTTAGCCATGTCACTTAACTTTCCTGAGCCTCAGTTTCTGCACCTGTAAAATAAATATAACGCCTTCTCTACCTAACAGAGCTAGAGGAGTAAATGAGATAATGAAATAATAATGTTTGTCTAATGGTTCATAGAATTTACGTGCATCAGCATTGCTCTAAGTGCTACATATACTCATATAACTGAAGTTAATGCTTCCAAAATCCTATGAAGAAATTGAGGCACCGAGAAGATAAGTAACTTACCCAAGGTTATGGAACTAGTAGACGGTGGAGCTGGGATCAGACCCAGGCAATCCACTTCAGAGTTTATCTGATCGACCATAGGAAAGCCCTTTGTAAGCAGTAGTGGACTGGACATGCTTAAGATCTCTTCTTTAGTACAATTCTCGAGAACCCTGTTGAATTTCTCTGTTCCCTGTAAAATGGGAGACTGGCTACCTATCTAGCTACTGTTGTGAAGTTTTAATATTAAAAGTATCTGAAATTCTTCCTTGTCCATGGCAGGCCCTCCATACATTTAGTTCCCTTCCCTTCCCTCTTCTGAATTTCAAAGGGGATTTACTAGGTCCAGAGTCCACTTGATCCTTGTGGAAATATCAAGGATTACAACTGGCTTGGAGTTCTAAGATACAAGACTTTAAGTGTTATCCCATAGTTCCTGTTAATGTAGCACAAATAGAAACTTCACAGTTACTATCTTCCATTCATTCAACAAATTACTGAGCCCTTACTGTGTGCTGTGCTAGGCACTGGGGGTACAAAGAGCAGCTGGTCCCCAGCCTTTTGGCAGAGTCAGACACATCACAGTGGAGTAGTTCCATGGTAGAGGTGTCCACAGGGTGTTATGGGAGTTCCTAGAGAGTGGATTGAGGGATCATACCTCTTGAAGGAGTTGACTACCCTCTCCTTCCTCTGTCACTCAGTTTTTCACCCCCTAACCCAGCATTTCTCAAAGCGTGGTAAAGAAAAACCCGAGGGACCCTTCCAGGGGTCCATGATGCCAAGACTTTTTGAATAACAATAGACTTTATTTGCCTTTTTCACTGTTTTCACAGTTACACTGATAGTACAAAAGCAACGGAAGGTAAAACTGCTGGAGCTGTTAGCATC
>NW_007728627.1:23682-30917 GCF_000696425.1 Galeopterus variegatus | reverse complement strand
AAAAAAAAAAAAAAAAAAAAAAAAAAAAAAAGCCTGGGCTCTTACCCCCATCAGCGATTGGGGCCCAAGCATGTTTTCCTTTAAGCTTTTCCAGGAGGTTGAAATGTGTAGCAGGTCTAAGGACCACAGCTGTAACCTCTTGCTGAGTATGTGTGTCAGATAAAGTGGGCAGTGGGATATGATGAGGCTAGCGGAGGCAGCTCTTTGGAAGGAGCTAGGCAGATTAGTGTTAGGCAGGAGCCACCTGGCTAGGAGACTGCCTTTGATATGTAGCCAGAATGAATTAATGAGATCTGGAGACCTGGAGGAGCAGGCTGGAATTCAGTAAGAAGTCTAGGTAAAGGGAAAGAGGCTCTCCAGGCCTCTTCGGGCAAGTGAGACCTAGTCAGCCAGAAGGAGGAGCTGGTTAGTAGGTCACATCCTTTACCATGTCTTGTCTTGTCTTTGCTCTGGTGTAAGAAGTTTTCTAACTGGTCTTCACGTCCAAGGTTTTGTTTCTAGACCTTAGAGCATGGTTGAGGTAACCAGTGGCACTCTCAAGGTCTCTCCCATCATCATCCTCTTAGAAATAAAATATGTGCTGGGAAATACTCACAGTCCAGCAGAGAATGGCAAATCCAAACCAGGCAACCCCCCAGGCATGTCGGTTCATGGGTCCAGAGATCAGTTCATAGCAGCCCTGGAGGGGTGGGCGATTCCACATTGGTGTGAGAGGAACCAGAGAAAAAGATGTGAGAGATGGATAGGAAAGCAGATTCCTGGTTGAATCAGTCCCACTCCAAGTCCAGTTTCCCATGACCAGGCTATCTCTGCCTCCCTGTAGACAGCCTGCTACTAACAGTGCTTTGCTCAGGAAACATAAGTAATACTGCTGAACAGCTATTCTATATTACATTTATTTGTATCTTTATCACTTAATCTCACTAAGTGCTATTTTATTTTATTTTAATTTAATTTAATTTATTTTATTTGGCAGCTGGCCAGTGCAGGGATTCAAACTGTTGACCTCAGTGTTACAAGATGGTGCTCTAATCTACTGAACATGCTATTTTAGCATAACATTTTTTTCATATTGAATATGTGGACAATATTTTCTTCAGACAATTTGATTTTTTTCCTTTTGAAAAGGTTTATATTGGTGATCTGTTTGAGGGCAGAGTTACTTTTTGATTTGTTTGTTTTTAAATAAAAATGCTTCTGGTCCATGAAAACTAGAGATCCTCTGTTGCCATTTTTTTATAACCATAAAAGGAATTCCTACATCATGCCCCTAAATTCTCATTTGACCTTTTATTTCAATGTATATTTTTGGGATTCTAGTATGACCTTAAAGGGCCATGGTGTGCACGTGAGTGATTCATTGTTTATTCAGTGATTCTTTCATTCATGCGTGCCGTGATCCAGTAAGTATTTATACATGGCACATGCTGCCCTAGTCACTATACAAAGTTCTGGAGCGAAATACATGTGTAAGGTTAGAATTGCCATCTGAGCGACCTCTACTAATGCCCTGGGAATCACAGCAATGACTAGGAAATGCCATAACCAGTGCTGGTTCCATGGACCACGAGGTCTAGAGGGTAACCTCCTAGAAAGGTTGTCCTTAAAGTTTATGCTCCATTCAGTGGCTAGAAGTGGCCACTTGAGGTTCTGTCCTTTATGACTTTGCCCCAGTCCCTTGCTAATCCACTTATATTCCCTGCCTTTGCTATACCTTTCTCCCCCATATACCCTTCTCCATTTATATTAGAGGCACCTCTATTCACCTAGATGCTCAAATGAGAAATCTTGGAATTATCTTTAACTCACCTGTTTTTCTTTTATCCAACAGTCCAACACAGAAACAAATCCTTTTGGGTGTACTTTAAAAATGTATCTCAAATCCAAACATTTCTCATCACTTCCTGGTACTGCCTTGGTCCACCAGGGCCTCATTCCAAGATTACTACAATAGCCTCTAGCTGGTCTCTCTGAGGCCACACTTGGCACCCCACTGGTCTTCACAGAGTGCCGGAGCCATCCTCGTAAAACATAAATCAGGTACATCACGTGGCTGCTCAAAACCCTCCAGTGGCTTCCTACTGCCCTTAAGATGAAATTCTAAGTACTAACCATGGCCTAGGAGGTGCTGTATGACATGGCCCTCTCTCTCTCTCTCTCTAACCCCATCTTCCACTGCTAGAGGCGTTTCACCGTAAAGCTGATGAGCTTAAGCTTTGGGCCGTACCTAATTTTACAAACATATTGTTTTTATTGTTCTTCCTAAGAAGAACCCCGCCCTACAAATTTTACAATATTAAGGCCCCACAAAATCTAGATCCATCCTTGCCTTCTACTCATCCTTCCCTCACTCTGGCCTTTGTAGTGACTGCCTTGTTGTCTTCCTCCGGAGAGCTGACTGCTCCCCCTTCAGGGCCTTTGCACCCACTACTTCCTTTCTTTGGATTCTCTTCTCCAATCTTCCAGTGTCTCATTTCCACTCGTAATTCACACCTCTGCAAATATGATCTCCGCAAAGCCCTTCCTGAGAAAATACCCTTTCCCCCACCGTACTCTGTTTACCTACCGTGCTTTATCTCCGCTCATGGCATTTATCACTATCTGGATTTTACCATGTATTCGTTTGGTAACATGTTTATTGTCTGTCTCCCATACTAGAATGCAAGCTCCATGAATGCAGGGATTTTATCTTGTTCACTGTTGAACCTTTAAAACCTAGAGCAAGTGTCTGGCACACAGTAGACACCTAATAAACATTTACAGAATGAATGGAATGTGATATTAAGTAATGATTCCAACAGTATCATTTGCAACCCACTCGATCCTCCTGACAATCCTGGAAGGCAGTCATTCATCTGGTAACATATGTGAGCACGCTTATGCCAGGTGCCAGGTCCTGGGCTAGACACTTTAGCACATTTAACACAGAAATGGGTCTTGCCTTCATGGAGCTCACAGACAAAAGCCCCAGTTTTCTGCCCTCTTCTCATTTAGTGACTTTTCATGCTGATAATCATTTTAGTGGTGCTTTACTTGATCTTCCTTAGTTCCATTATAATATTCGTGAGGTGTAGTGATCAGAATTTGCACATAGCATTTCTGAAGCAGATAGACCATGATGTAGGGTATATATATATATATATATATATATATATATACTCGTATTTACATCTGACATGCTATGTGAAATTCTGGTTGATTTCTATTACCACACTTACGACGACTTCCTAAATTTTGTCAGTCTTCATGGCTGTAGCAGCACATTTGTGTACTATAGATCTCGAAAAGCTACAATATGGCTGTGAAAAAGAGCCATTCACATCTCCATTCACTAAGCCACCAAACATTTATTGAGTGCCTGCCTTGTGCCAGGCATTATGCTAAGTACTAAAGATACAGAGTTGAATAAAGCATAGTCCTCAAGAAGACTCATACCAAAATAGACTTGTGAACAAATATAAGACAGTTCAACATGGTGAATACAATAATAGAAGTAAAGTATACCAGGTATGGGGGTGGCACATTTTGCTTTGTGGAAAACGATTGCTACAGCGGAGCCAGCAGGAGCTGTACACAGGTCAGAGACAATGGTGGTGGTCAGAAATAATGGGAGCCGGGACAGGGAGAATCAGAAAGGATTAATAGCTAAGAGATGATGTTGAGGGGAAGAATGAGTGAGACTGAGAAAGCAGGAGGAGTACAGGGAGTTGGGGACAGAGAGAGGAACTTCAGAAGTCAGGATTTTGTGGAGGAGTAGGGCTGAGTGATGATGTGTAGCTGTAGCGTAGCTAGTACACAGTGGGGGTGGTGACGTTAAGGACAGAGGAGGCCGAGGAACCAAAGGGAATTGTACACAATTACAACCCAGTCAAGATTTATTTGCATGAGCCAGTTGCAGTGTTGAAACATTGAAAGTGTTTTACTAATTCTGAGAATGATAATTATATTGCGTACAGTGATTATAAGCAACAAATTTAATTTTTATAGCAGTCTGAATATAACTGATTAACATAAGGCCAGAACAATGTGGCTCAAAGCTAAATGAGGATTGCTAAATGAACACTGCTGCAAAATATCTATATCATTCCCGTGTCCTTTTCTGGATGAATGCATCCGATCCTAGTCTGGGCACTCTGCCTAGTGTGGTATGAGGGTCAGCAGAGCCGCGTCGTTCATTCTGAACGTGCAGTTTGTATTATTTACTCCCAAACTAAAGAGGCCGACAGTCCTCAATTATTTAATGAACTGGCACACAACCAGCTTTCTTTAAAAGGGTAATTCCCAAAGCAGTGTACAGCATTTCAGCGCACAGTGTCGGCAGATGCTGACTACAGATATGTGGGCGTTCTCAGTAGGGCTTTTGGGGAACATTGCCAAGTGTTTGATGGCTTAGAGTCTGTGCTCTGGAGCCAAGTGGCTCTGGGTTTACATCCCAACGACCATTTACTGGTTGTGTGGCCTTGGGCAAGGTTCTTATTAGCATATCTATATCTCAGTTCCTTATCTGTAAAATAGGGATCATATTGGCATCCACTTTTGAGCATTAAATGAGTTAGCATATGTATGGCATTTGGAACTGTGCCTAGCTTTGAGTAAGTACTCAACAAATGTTAGTTTTCATGATCATTATCACATTATCCTCATCAGCTCAGAAACAGTTTTTCAAAACCCAGCTGTATGTAAACTACCTTCTACCCAAATCAACAGCTTAATATTTTACTAAGGCCGTCCTGCATTACCACTAAATGAGGAATGTGGGTACATAAATACTGCATTTACCCTCAGCAATTGCCATTGCTTTGGAATTGGCAAAACATTCATTTTCATTTTATCCCTTCCAATTTAAATTTTTCAGAAATAGAGCAAATCTTTTTTTAATGTAAATATTTCTTGAAATACCAATTGTGTACATGGTACAAATTGTTTTCATTTAAACAAAGTTATATTTTGCTTTTGCAATTCTCAGATTCTGTTAGTTTTATTAAAATGTAAATTTGCCATATCAGTTCTAATTTAGCATTCAGGGTTTACTAACAAATAGAGAAGGAAATAGTTAACATGAGGTTTGGGAAAAGGATGTAGAATTCCTTACTGAGAGACTGTCACCTACAGTGGATCATTATTTTTCCCAAAGAGAGCAGAAGAACCTCCTGGAAGGTCTTGGGAGGAGTGAGTACTCACCTGATTGTGGTAATAACCAGACACTCCTAGTTTGCAAGCCTCCAGGTTGAGAGGTTCTTTAAGGTTGTTCATTACACAGCACTGACGAGGCCAGGGATAGTCGGCATCATTATTGTCAGCCCGGAAGGCAGATGTGTATTTCTGCCAGTCTGATGGACCATTTACACCACAGCAATTGTCCTATCAGTGGGTGAGAGATACAAAATTCTCTTTCATGTTCCTTCCTAGATCCATCAATGTAGAAACTGAGATTTTATAGAGAAAGAAGATATGGATATTGTATTATAGCTTGTGTTTACCAAAAAATCCCCAAAGAAGAGCTGAAGGTATTAGTAACTTACATTTTAGGGTTTGCAAAATATATTTAATATTTACGACTTTACTATTCATTAGTGAGCTCTATAGACTTTGACATGTTACTTAAACTCTCTAAGCCTCGTTTTCCTTAATTGTAAAATTGGTATAAATATAGTACCTATCTCATAAGTTTTTTGTGAGGATTAAATGAGTTAATACACTTAACGTGTTTAGTAAAGTGCCTGACTCATAGTAAACTCTTAATATATGTTAAATATTATTAATACTATAATCTTGATAATGTGAGAGGTATAATTATTCTAATATTACATATGAGCAAATTGACGATCAGAAAATAAAAAATTTTAGTGATGAAAAAATTAGAAGTATTCTTCTTATTTTACTTTTCTGTATTTTTAACATTTTTCCAGATTAATTATGTATTACTTTTATAATGGGAGAAAATAAACTAGAAAAAAATAGCAAAACCTGGTGGCACACAGCTATGCCTCTACATAATAATTGATATCCTTAAACTCTAAATAGAATTGAGAATAAAGACATAACTCATAGCACTTTCCTTCCTATAAATGCTGAGAAAATGTTTCAATGGAGGAGGTTAAAAACTGCAGGTATTTCTCAACTTTTACAATAAATGTATTCATGCAAACTTTATGATATATCAACCATCTTTAAAGGATGTCCAATTTTGACACTGGGTTATGGGAAAGATAACCAGTAAAAATAATCATTCTGTACTGTGATCTGAGCATTCTGGGGAAAAAGGATTAAGTTGGAGGCAGGCTTATCTCAGACTAGGATGTAAGTGGAGACAGAGAAGAGTTAAAGGTCCCAAATTGAGCTTTGTAACACTCCAACATTCAGAGGTGGGGAAAGGCTGAAACCCAGCAAAGAAGACAAGGGAGTAGCCAGTGTGACAAATGCTGATGACAAATGTCATCAGTCTGACAAATGTCAAGTAAGATGAGAACAGCGACTTGACCACTGGATTCAGCAGGATGGAGGTAATTGTTAACTGTGACAAGGGTCTTTTGAGTGGAGTGGTGGGGTCAGAAGCCAACTGTAGTTGAAAGAAGATAAGAGTTGTGGAAATGAAGACAGCAAGTATAGGTGTCTCTTTTGAGACTTGTGAAATAAAACAGAGCAGTAGTGGAACAGAATGGGGGCAAATGTTGGGTGAGAGAGAGGTTTTTCTTTTTTAAAGTTGGACAATTTAGGGCCGGCCTGGTGGCGCACTGCTACAGTGAGGTGTCCTTGTCGGCTGACATGAGGGAGAAACTGATGCGGCAGACTGGAGCAGGGAAGACGGTTGGAGTGAAGTGGACAATGTAAAGCAGAAGCAAAGGAGTTGGACAGAGGACAGTCCAATTATCAAAGCAAGAGAGAAGGCAAAGTACACGGGTGCAGGTTAGTGCAGATGGGTAGATTTGGTGGTAGAAAGATGAGATGGTTCTTGTCTAGTTGCTTCTATATTCTTAATAAAATATGAGGTCAAGCCATCAGCTGAGAGTGAGGGTGAGGAGGGATGTTGCAGGTATGAAGAGAGACGAGAACATGTGAAATAGTGGCAAGTGAATATTCTAGAAAAATATACTACGATATATTAAGTGCCCTGATGGAGTCTGGATGTGTTGTTCCCTCCAAAACTCATGTGGAAATTTGATCTCCAATGTGGCAATGTTGGAAACTGATTGAGTTCTGGGGGCAGATGCCTCATGAATGGATTAATGCTCTCC
>NW_007728627.1:13970-23672 GCF_000696425.1 Galeopterus variegatus | reverse complement strand
CTCTCTCTCTCTCTCTCTCTCTTGCTTCCTCTCGCCATGTGATCTGCTTGTACCCGCTGGCTCCCTGCCACTTTTCCGCCATGAGTAGAAGCAGCCTGAGTTCCATGCCAGATGCTGCTGTCCCAGAATTGTAAGCCAAATAAACCTCTTTTCCTTATAAATTACCCAGTGTCAGGTATTTCTGTTATAGCAACATGAAATAGACTAAATCATGACCATTTGAGCTTTGTGGTCATAAATTAAAACTGAGATTTGTCAGCATGGTTGTTGTGTGACTTTTCCCAGCAATGCTTAGCTCTTAGGGTATAGAGGAGGAGTGGGCAAAAAGTTGTATCAACTACAGTGGGGGTTGGCTAAGAAAGAGTGATGAACAGAGACAGGTAGGGGGATAAAGGAGGCTGATACAGGAGTGATTATAGGGCTGAAAAGGGTGGTAGAGAGGGAAGAAGTGGCCAGTTAATTGAAGGTACTAATTGGGTAAGTGAAAATGATTGGAGTGGGGATATTAGAATGAATTAAAGAATTATAGAAGACAGTGTTCAGAGAGTGAGATTTTCTTAAGTGGCACAGTTATTGGTGATGACCTTGCTGGCTGTGGCCATGGCAGTGGGGGCTGTGGTAGGGGGGAGGACAAAGTCTTTGACGTGGAGTAGGACAAAGAATTGAGAGACCAGACACTGGCTGAGTCATCCAGGTGGATGGTGAAGTCTCTAGGTGAGATGGCAGGAATATGAGTGGAAAGGTAGACAGTGAGCGAGATATTGAAATCCTCCGTGAAGGCAGAAGAACGACTGGGTGCAGTGAGGCTGATAAACAATGACAAAAAGGAGGGATAACAGGTGACACAGATTGATAACAGGAACTTCAAATGTTTGAAGGAGGAAGGAATGAAGGGAGGAAATTGTACGGCAGCCAAGGGGAGAGGGAGGACACCCACCAATTTCCAGGCCCTGTGGTGCACGGGGTACTGGAGAGAAATGAGAAGGTGTGTCCACCAGCAGACAGCGAGGTTTCTGGTGAAGAAAGAGGGTAAAGAGAGTTCAAAGAAAGCGTGCAGGCTGTCAGGGAGTGTGCTGGCGACAGACTGTGCAAAGTTGGTGGTGGGGTGGGGAGGGGAAGCCGGGGACATAGTGAGATTTGGGTCAGATTAGGGGTTATGTAGAAGATAACAACTTATGTACACAGGACAATGTGCGGGCGATGATGGATATTCTGGAAGACTTGGACTTTTGACACTATTTAAGATAAACTTGGATAGATGATGGCCGGTTCGAGAAAACTGTGATCAAATCAACTCATAGTCCCTGGCATTTTGCAGGACTAGCTCATAGGAGGTGTGAAGAGGTACCAAAAAGACAAAACAGGCAGTAATTGCCACTTGAGTGTACTGTGGGGTGGAGGAGGCAACATTTTTCTTTTAATGTAGGTGATACCTGAGTTCTAAGAGGCAGAATGTGTGATTAATCTAAATTTCTTGACATTGTCATTATTCCTGTAAATATAAGGTCATCTCCATCATGGCTTGAAATAAACTATAGATCTACGAGTTCCACTGAGTCATGTGTGCAACCCCACCTGCCAGTAGATAAGAGGAATAGACAACCTTACCTAAAGCAAGTTTGTTTTTGAAGGAAGCCCCCTCAGAGGCTGTGGTCCTCACACCTTGACCTCACTCCCAACCACACCCCCTGGGTTACTGGTTTAAATGCAAAATGGCATCTCTTCAAGACCACAGGCCTTACCTGGAGCATGAGCCTGTCCCAGGTTTTGGTTACTCCATTGTTTTTCCATCGGTCGTCATTGTTGGGAGCACTGTTGTTTTGGTACCTCTCCAGCATCTGCTTCAAAAAGAGGTTTGGTGTGAACTGCGGTGGGAAGAGGCAACACAAGAGGGAGAGTGAGCACACTAATCCCCAAGGATGGAAAAATACTTCTCTCAGCCTGTTGCTGGGGTCACTGAACATTCTCTCCTGGAGAAAAACTGTACTCAGAGGCACCAAGGACAGTCGGCTGAGGCTGCTTTGGGTTGGCTAAAGTCCTTGTCTAGAGAGAAGATCCCCATCTTCAGAGAAATCACTGTGAACAAACATCATAGGGTGGCTTAGGCCTGTGACAGGGGAAAGAGGAAGAAAGATGTTGAATTGAGAGTAAACCTTAGCTGTGGTGGAATATCCATCACCCCATTGAGAGGCCAGTGGCATGGCAGAGTGGTGACAAGTATAGGGTCACAAGTGTGGCCGTGAGAGTCAGGCTGCCTGGACTCAGGATTCTTGCTCTTTCACTTGCCTGCTGTGTAACTTTAGACAAGTTCTTTTACTTTTTTATGCCTCAGTTTTTCCATTTATAAAATGGCAATAGTGATAATGTCTATTTCACAGGTTTATGAGGATTAAGTTAAATTACATATGTGTTATGAATGTGCATATTGGAGTGCCTGGCACACGTAGTAAGGGCTTCATACACATCAGATATTATACTATTATGATAATAATGATGCATATTATTATCATCTTCTGTGCTCTTTGAGACTGTACTCACAAAGTCTCGTTGTGTTGCTGCAGTGATACAAGACGCCACTTCAAAGCCATATGCTATAAACATCAGAATGAAATACTGGAAGAGAAACAAATGAGAAAAAATAATTATATTTGCCCCCAAAGACAGCCTTCCCCAAATGATTGTTATGAATTTTCAGCACATTTGTCTAAATATAAAATCATCCAGTCATTCACATAGTTATTCAACAACCCTCATTGATCAGCTGCTTGGAATGGGGCTTGGTGTTATGTGCTAGGAGTAAGACTCGGTGCTAGTCAGCTCAGCCCTCCCTCTTTCTCCAGAGAACAAATGGTCACTGGATACAGAGCTTTCTCAGTCCAGTATCCTGAATTTCTATTTTAGCTGGGAAAACAAATGTAAGAGAATGAAATGACGTGTGTGTACACGTGTGTGCATGCTCAATGGCTGGCGTGAGAGTCTTAGTGTATCACGCATGATGTACAGTCTCATAAATCCCCTCTAACTGGGAGAAATTTTCTTTCTGGTTTGCTGAAATTTAAAATCAAAGAGGTCAGGAAAAGATGAACTGGCTGTTGTTGGATACCCGGTGTCCCTCCTGATGAGCATCCAGTTTCAGCAGGGGGAGCAGGCAGCCGCCAGGCACACAGCGATTCACCGGCCTTCTCCTCTCACACACGTGGCTGGCCCAAAGTGAGGCTGGGATGCGAGTGAAGGTGGTCTTTAGGGACACCTACCTTCTTCCATGTCTCACTCTGTCTATCTGGGAAGAGACCCAGACAATTTCAGACCATCCATAACATCGCTAGGCCATGAACCACTCAGATGATGCCTTTCTATATTAAGATAATCCCCCCTGCCCCTGCCAACCCCAACCCCAACCCCACGGCCTCATTGCTTAAATTCCTGGGTGTAATATTTGAACTGGTCCTGGTCATGTTTATTGGTGACAGCTGGAAGAAACCTTGGTGGGTTCTCTATCCCAACACCTGTATTTTATAGATGAGGAAAGGTGGTGACTTGTCCAGAGTCACACAGGAAGTCAGAGGCAGAGCTGGGCCAAGAGCTAGCTCTCTTGACTCCCAAACAAGTGCTCTTCCTCCCCAGCACACCCCTGCTGCTTGGCTCTGAGCCATTCTCACATCCTGGTAGTGGCCTCTGTATGAAGAAAACAAGAAAATGCAAATACACGCCCCCATCAACTCTAACAGCAGGATCCCTTGGAAATCAAACCAAGGTGAAACAGGAAAGAAACACCAATGTGCATGTGGGAGGAGTGTTTGGACACTGACCATAGCTGACATGACTCCTTTTAGATTCTGTGTTTTATTTTATTTTTTTATTTTTTTATTTTTTTGTCTTTTTGTCTTTTTTCCGTGTCCGGCAACGGATCGCAACCCTCAGTGTTGCCCCCGTACCGGACCGGGGACCGGCGACAGGATCACAAGCCTCGGCGTTGCTCCCGCGCCTCGCTCAGCCAGTGAGTGGGAGCCGGTCTGTACGTGGGATCCGAACCCTTGGATGGGAGCGCTGCCGTGCTTCCCAAGCGGCGCACTATCCAGTGCGCCACCGGGCCGGCCCTAGATTCTGTGTTTTAAAGTTGGGAGGGAAATATCTACTTTTTTCAAAAATGGTCTTTTGACATATTACATAGTTATATATGATTATTTATATAGTTAAGTTCTAGCTAGCATATTTACTAACACATTTCTTAAAATGAAGAAAATATATAGGGAGCCAGTAATTACATTATTATTTTCCTTTAAACTCTCATTTTTTATTAATCTAAAATCAGGATTACGAGAAGAGCAGAATTTCCTGAAAAATACTCACTACTTACACCAATAATCACATTTCCAAAAATCAGCAGACCCTGGAAGCAACGAACAGTGGAGTCGTCTTTGGCCATCTTCAGGATTTCCCACAAGCTGAAGTCACAGTTGAGAACATCACAATTTAATAGGAGCAGGTGACAATTACTGCTACCATTTCCATGACATGACTAACATCATGCATTTTGAATTGTCTCCTTGCATCCCAAAGCAGGCAAACCAAAGTCATACAATCTTTTAGCAATGAAGGAAATTTGATTCCTGAGCTCAGTAATCACAGTCATTTTGTAAAGAAGAAAAAATAAAGCCTTTCAGAGTCTGATCAGTGCCTTTCAGGAGTTCTTTCAGGTATGGAGTATATGGAATACATAGTTCTGGATGATGAACTGAGGACGCACAAGGTCGATGAGGGCATAAGGAGCAGACCTGAGGTGGCGATGACTGGGCGGGGTCTAAGCACACTGAGGGTCCCTGGTGTAGCCCTCACCACCCTTGGTCAGGGCAAACTGAAACTCAAAAGACAACTCATGACCAGAGTTAGCGGATGGTTCTCAGGTGGGCTGTGAGCTGCTGTTAAAAACCATTACTTGGTGAATATTTTGTTATCGTCAAAAAAATAGTTGGTGAATAAAGTGTCCTGTCACATAAGAGGAGAAGCGGAGAGAAAAGAGGGTCTGACATTTAGTTCCCCCTATGTCCCACTCTACTAGGTACATTACTTGCCTTTTTTTTTTTGACAGAATAGTTAATATTTATTGAGTGTCAGCCATATACTAGAAATTAATGCAGAAACAGCCACCCTATAATGTAGATACTACACCCATTTTACAAGTGAAGAAACTAAGGAACAAGGTCACACAGCTACTGCAGTGGCACCAGGCTTAGAATGTGAGTGCTTTTCTCTGTTTCTTCTTTCTGTTTTTCCTTAGTTTCTAAATTTTCTTTAGTGAGAATTCACTTTTATAAGGAAAAATTATGTCTTAGAAAGTTTCTATGGAGAAAATAGTGCTATTCGTGCCCTGTCTGCCTTCCCCTTTCTCTCAGCCACTGGGAGTTCTCAGGTGCCTGTAGTGGAGACAATTAGAACCCAAGCATTTAGCAAACCTAAGAGTTCAGAAGCACAGGCAGAGAAGCAGCTGTGGAATCAGCTACAGCTTAGAGCGGAGATTCTTAACCATTCTGGAGTGCTGCGGTATCACTCTTAGGATCTGATGAAAGTTGAAGATTTCCTTCCCAGAAAAATGCACCTCTGCTTACTCATACACAATTTCAGGGTGTTTCCAGAGCCCTTTCTCCACAGAAACCCAGGCTTAGAAGAACTGACCACAGCAGCAGCCTCGCAGACAGGGCCAGCCCACCCCGAGGGTGAAAAGTGGGGAGGCCATTTCAAGAGAAGAAATGGAACAGCACTTTCTCTCCTCTGCCTGCATTATTTATTTTTTTTCCTTTTGTTGTAAGTGTATTTATTTATAATGCAGAAACCTCTTATCTTGAAACAGTAGAGCATTGTATCTTGGCATTGAATATTTGAATAATGCTCTGAACTTGACAATATTCAATAAATAATATCACTCTCAGAAAATGAAAGCAGCCAAAATTTGGATTCATAGTTTTAATGTTTAAATTTAGAAGAAAATATTAAAGGACAGAAATCATTTAATATCTGCTCTTCTATCAATAAAAGCCAATGTAAACCGAATATTGCAATCATAGGAATTTGGTTCCCTTTACTGACTAGTGAGGGAGAACATTATAACAAGAAATCTTAATTTAAAAAGTAAAAAAAAAAATTTTAATCACAAACATATTTTAATGAATGAAGCAATGGAAGGATCAGGAGAAATAGCACCATAACATTGCAAAAGACAGCTTACATGCATAGATTTGTTAATCTATGGATTAAATCACATAGAAAACGTTCTCTTCTTTTTTTTTTTTTAAAAAAAGATGACCAGTAAGGGGATCTTAACCCTTGACTTGGTGTTGTCAGCACCACACTCAGCCAGTGAGTGAACCGGCCATCCCTATATGGGATCCGAACCCGGGGCCTTGGTGTTATCAGCACCGCACTCTCCCGAGTGAGCCACGGGCCGGCCCCGAAAACGTTCTCTTCTTATTGCTAAATACTCTGTTTTCACAGTCCCTCTTAGATGTCACACAGAAAGATAAAGTAGGAAAAGTTAGTGCAATGAATGTTCCCTATTCCCTCTATTTTACCTTTAATATAATTGCATGACGGAAACTTCAAACTTTTAAGAAAATGTAAATAAAGGGACCATGATAGGGAGATTCATTTTTAAAAAGGTAACAAAATAGAGCATTAGAGCATTTTATCAAAATAAAAGTCAAAATTTGAAAACAGTGGTAATGCCAATTTCACGTTGCATTTGGAGAATAAATGTTGAACCTCATAGAGTAATTTGACATGAACACATTTAATTCTCATAACCCAATTAGGTAGCAAAAGAAAAGAGATGAGGAGGCTCCATTTTGCAGATCATGAAAGTAAAGCTTAAATTGGTAAATCAGGTTCCCCAGGGTCATACAACCAGGAAGGCAGACTTGGGCCAGAGACCTTGGTCTGTGTGACTGCAGAGCCCAAGTGCCTCCCTGCAGCCCACACTGGCTCCCAGAAACTGTTTACAAGGGTTAGTGCCACACACAGCTGAATGTGGGCCTCCCGCCTCCTGGAAGATTCTCTGGAAGGAGCACAAGGGTAAGTGTTTGGGTCAATCACATTGGCTTCTGCACTTGAAACACCTTGAGAAAAGCCATCTACATCTCAAACATTTGATTAACTTAATTAATCAGCTAATTAATTCATGCATTCATACTCTAAATCAAAATGTATTAAATGATACAATTTGCATTTGAGGTATATAAAGATATGTAAGAGTGGTTGTTGTATTGCAAATTTTGCCTTTGTAGGGAGGAAACTACGTTCCCAAACAGTTATAATACATGTAGTAAGACCTTATATACTGAGGGAGTTCCGAGGAGGGAAGATGCCAGCCTTGCAGGATGTGGATGGTTTTGTTAAGTAGAACAGAGGTGGGTATGTGTGGGAGGAAGGATGGGGTGGGCAACATTCCAGGTAAAGAGAAAGGGAAAATTAGGGAGTAGAGACATAGAAGAGCAAGGTGAGCACGAGATAGCAAATTAGCCAGTTTGGCCTAAGTCCTGGAAGTCAGGAGGGTCAGTGGGAGGCAAGCCTTCTATGTGACTCAGGCTTGACTAAATTTTAACTTTATGGTTACATTACAGTGTAAGTATTAACAATCTTCAAAAAATCTTAAACATCTCTAAATATTTTCCCTTACTTGTTCATGTGGGTAGCTGTGGGTATTTAAAGAGTTAAAATTTATGAGCATTTTTGGCTCAGAATTTGGCACGTAGTGGGTCAATGTTTGCTGAAGGAATGGAAGAATCTGGGCCATTGTTACAAGATCCTATGTGCAGTTTCTGCCTAGAAATGCCATTCATTTCTTTCTGCTTAGAAATGTCATTCATTCTTTCCAGTGACTGTTACATGTTCGATTGAGTGGAGCCTTAGTAACTTAAAGGGAGTTAATGCACAAACTCCCCCTAGGGAGAACCCTAGTCATGTAGCTGGATCAGTCACATAGTAAAGTTCATTACTGGTAAGTACAGACATTATCCCTGACCAGTTGGGTTATTATTGAAAGGCGGAAGTTCAGATAACAGAAATACAGAGAGTAAGGGGCAAAAATCTAGAGAGGCTAAATTCGGCACCATTATTGACCAGTACTAACTATGCACATTTGTCAGGTTGCAGACTATTCATGGTGATTAGTCAGGCTTAAAGTACAGAAAGAAGTCAATTTCTTCTTCCAAAGAGTTTAAACTGTGACTACAGCAACATGGATTCAAAACAAAAATGACTGTCCACAGTCAAATAAAGAGGAAAGGTAGGGGTGGAGAGAAAAGGGAAGTGGTTAGGTCGGCCACCAATGAGGGGGGGGGGGCCTTGACTGATCCAGAAAGCAGCTGATGGGACCCTGAATGAGGGATGTGGCCGCAGTGACTCAATTATGTGGCGTAAAATACATACTTTTCCAGAGATGACTCTGCCCCACAGAATTTTGAAAGGGGGGGAGGGCAAATGAATATTCCATGGGAGAATTGCAGGGTCAGAATTAGAGAAATGCAGACGAGAGAGGGAGAAAAGAAGGAAAGAGGCAGATGAGAGCCTGCTTTGAGTAAGAAGAAAAGCACAAGTCGAAGAAACCTAGACAAGGACCTGCTAGGAAATGCCAGGGAGGCAGCCCAGCTGTGGTTAGTGTATGGAGGGCCGGAGCATATTGATGGGCAAGATATTCTGAACTTGCTGGCTGCTAGAACTGTGTCCTTTTTCACTCTGTTCTCTTCTTTTCCTTTAGGCTGTTAGTATTAGTGGCACATAATAACTTAGAAAGCGACTCCTGTCTTCCAAAATAACAAAATGGTGACGAAAGCTGCCCTTTGACGGGCAGTGGCGGTGCTCTCAGCACTGTGATAGGCACTTTATGTTCATCTTCTCAACAGACCTGACAGATGAGTACTGTATTTTTACCAAAATCTGTATTTGTTTCCTACTGTTGCTATAACAAATTACTATAAACTTAGTGGGCTTAAATCAACAGAAATGTATTATTTTACAGTTCTGGAGGCCCGAAGTCTGAAACGAGTCTCACTGGGCTAAAATCTCAGTGTAAGTAGAGCTGTGCTCCTTCTGAAGGATCTAGGGGGAGAATCTATCTTCTTGCCATTTTGCAGATGAAGAAAAGAAGGCCTGGGGCCGGCCCGGTGGCGCACTGCTACAGTGTGCCGCTTGGGAGCATGGCGGCGCTCCCGCTGAGGGTTCGGATCCCACATACAGACTGGCCCACTCACTGGCTGAGCGAGGTGCGGGCGCAACACCAAGGGTTGCGATCCCGTTGCCGGTCCCGGTCCGGTAGGGGTGCGACACTGAGGGTTGCGATCCATTGCCAGTCACGAAAAAAAAAAAAGACAAAAAGGAAAAAAAAAAAAAGAAAAGAAAAGAAGGCCTGGGGAGATTAATTTGTCCAAGGTTACATTGCTACAATGTGCAGAAGCTGAGATCCAAACCAAGATCTGCCTGGCTCCAGATCGTTTACTTAACATTTTGTAGTTTATAAAGTCCCACCACATAGCTAATGCTTTTAGTGAAAATAGAAATACCTGGCTCACTTCCTTGCCAACCTGGGGAACAGAGAGAACAGATATATTTTCCCTGCTCAGAAGACTCTACTTTTGCAAAGGTCAGAAACACCGGGCCTTCCTTCACTCACTTCTCCAGCTTCTTGTGTCCTAGCCCCCTAACACTGCACTC
>NW_007728627.1:9226-12970 GCF_000696425.1 Galeopterus variegatus | reverse complement strand
GCGACACTGAGGGTTGCGATCCATTGCCAGTCACGAAAAAAAAAAAAAGACAAAAAGGAAAAAAAAAAAAAGAAAAGAAAAGAAGGCCTGGGGAGATTAATTTGTCCAAGGTTACATTGCTACAATGTGCAGAAGCTGAGATCCAAACCAAGATCTGCCTGGCTCCAGATCGTTTACTTAACATTTTGTAGTTTATAAAGTCCCACCACATAGCTAATGCTTTTAGTGAAAATAGAAATACCTGGCTCACTTCCTTGCCAACCTGGGGAACAGAGAGAACAGATATATTTTCCCTGCTCAGAAGACTCTACTTTTGCAAAGGTCAGAAACACCGGGCCTTCCTTCACTCACTTCTCCAGCTTCTTGTGTCCTAGCCCCCTAACACTGCACTCGTATTTGTACATTTCCCCCAAACACAGTGCTGCACCCACATACTTTTCCAGAAAACCTGTCTAGATGTATCCCAAACCTGCAGCTCTCCCACCCACCCTGTGGGACCAGAATTCTTGGAAGTAAAGGGTGCAGCATGCAATGGGAGCGTCAGCATTTCATAGCCTTTTCTCGGCCACTTGTATTTTAGACCAGGTTGGTGTCTAGAGACCCTAAAACATTTGCTGTATCCCCAAACAGCCCTCTATGTCAAGAGGGAGCCAAGTGCAGGCTTCCAGTGGCTCACGGTGTGGTGTAGTGGCTGTGGTCTAATGGCGAGCACACTGGATGTGGCAGCACAATGCCAGAGCTCAAGTCCCAGCCCTGTTCCGTCATTACAGTATAACCCTGGGCAATGCCACCTTAGTGTCTACTTCCTCACTTACAAATGGGTAGAACACAACTTGTTTGATGGGGTTGCTGTGATCACTAAGTGAGACAAAATATGCAGAAGTGGTTGGCAGACATTAAGATTGTCTGCAAACATAAATTATTAATTCTAAACAGGGGATATTTAGGAAGGGCAGGTATTGGGTGTGGTTTTGCTTTCTGCACCAGTGACCCCTGGGGCATAGGAAGGAGGTTTTAATGGTGACTGTTTCAAGCCAAGGGCTGCTAGACTGAGGAGAGGCAGCCTCCTCTCTGCTTCCCCGCCTCCCTTTCACTGCCCAGCAGCCGCTCTGCTGGTGGGGCTGGAGGCCTTAAACAAATATATCCATTTGTGCTTCTTTTTATTTTTCATGGATGAATTCATGGGGGAAAAAAAACCTCCGGGGGAGAGGAGAAAACCTTTCCAGCTGTGCTTGGGGTGTGGCTAGAGTCAGGTACCAAGCAGCACATACATGTAGGAGGGGCCCTCCCTGCATTCCATGGGCATTCCTGAGCAGTAAACTCCACATCCCTCTGGCTTTGGCCAGCTCTGAGGCCTCTGCCCCAGACTGCAAGGTGATGCAGAGATGACCCAAGGTTGTCCTCTGAGCTGGGACCATGTTCTCCCTGACACAGAAATTACTCAGAAAGGACCCTTCTAGGCTCCCCTTTTGGATTCTTTCCTCCTGGTGTCAGCCTATGAAGGGCCTCGTGTACTTTATTGCAAGAGACTCCAAAGCAGAAGGCACTGGGGTCCTATTTTATTTGTCTTTCTAGGTCCAAAGTGGCACAGTGCCTGGCACATAGTAGGCACTCAATTATTTTGCTAAATAAAAGGATAAAGTAAATAAATGTTTATTTGAACATCCAAGTTAATGAGTTGCCTAGAGCTTTCTTGGAGAACGGATGAGAGAGTATGGTGAAGTAGAAAGAACACGGGCTTTGGGCAGACCTGGGTGTGAATGTTAGCTCTGCCACTTAACACTTTTGTGACCCCAGGAAGTTACTTAATCTTGTTGAGCTTCACGTCTATACTTCATCTCTAGTTATTATAGTAGTACCTAACTTCAAGGGCTGCTATGAAAATTAAGTGAGGATATATGTGAAGTTCTAATACAATACTAGTTACCTAATATTAATCTTTTATTTTTTTCTCAGTTTCTCAAAGCAGACAGACCAGAGCTAATAAACCAGTGAATGGTTAAGTCACCTAAAACCAGTGGTTTAATTTTTTAAAACACAGAGCCATATTTTCAAATAAATAGGAAAATGTGATATCAACATGGAATCCTAATATATAAAAACAGATTAAAATGGTGCTTCTCTGGCTGAAGCAGGAAGGAGAAGCCATGGCTCACAGAACATCCTCTCTCCAACTCTAAATGTTCAAATCCCATGGTTAGCTTCAGAGTGGTTGAAAACCACTGTTCTAGAAGTAGTGGGGGAAAAAAAAGATGTATGCAAATTCAAGAGTAAAGTTGGAAAACCCTGGTTACAATGTGTAAGTTGACATTACATAGTCTGTGTTGTTCAAAGAGGTCCTCCTATTCAATGGAAGACTTCTAGGAAGTTTTCTGGACATTTAGAATTTACTGCCATATACACAAGTTGGATGGATTTCTCGGAAGGCTTGACTTCCTGGTACACTTAACAGAAAAGGTGACATGATTTCTTTGAAAGCAAAATATCAGGACCGGCTGATCTTTTAGAGTTCTCAGAGGCTGATAAATTCCTGTGCATCAGGGCAGGCTAATGAGCTTTTTTAGGTTTAAAGAAAACTTTGACAAAGTTTCATACCGATGGCTATTTTTTAAAAAAGACATGAATTGTTTGAGCTTTTCAGAGAAGACTGGCATGGAGAAAGAACAAAAGGGAGGGACAAATAGTCACTATTGTAAATACATGATATAAAATGGCCTGGTAGTAGTGTACCTTAGTTTGTAACTTCCTGAGTTCTGTCTCTGCCTGCCATTGTCTGTGTCAACCTGGCTAGGACATGGTGCCCATTTGTTTGGTGAAATATCAGTTTAGTTATAGCTGTGAAGATTTTTTTAGATGTGATTGACATTTAGTCAGTAGACTTTGAGTAAAATAGACCCTCCATAACATGGGGGGCCTTACTCAATCAGTTGAAGGCCTTAAGAGCAAAGACTGGTGTTTCCCAAAGAAGCGTTTCTGCACCAGGACTGCAAAACAGAAACCCTGAGTTTTCAATCTGCACATTTTACACTTAGGACTACAGCATCAACTCTTCCCTGAGTTTTTAGGCTGCTGACCAGCTCTATGATTTTGGACTTGGCCCCCACAATCACATGAACAAATACCTTAAAATAAATTTATCTCTCTCTCTATCTTATTAGTTCTATTTCTGTGGCAAACCTTGACTAACACAGTAATCCCTCAGTATTTGAGTGGGATTGGTTCCAGGACTTCCGTGGACCCTAAAAGTTATGGATGCCTGATATAAATTGGCATAGTTGAGTATTTGCATGTAACCTACGCATATTCTCCCATATACTTTGAATCATTACTAGATTACTTATAATACCTAATACAATGTAAATGCTTTGTAAATAGTTGTTATACTTTATTGTTTTTTTATTTGTATTATTTTTAATTGTTGTATTGTTATTTTTACTGTTTTTTTTTTCCTGAATATTTTTGATCTGTGGTTTGAATCTGCTGAAGCAGAACCTAAGGATATGGAGAGCTGACTGTACATTTCCCAATTTGGACTGATATATATTTTCAATATAAGTAAAAAAAATGGTCACTTTCTGATGTCTCCTGAGGCCATTTTACCCTTTTCTTTCAATGGCCATGGCCAGCCCCTAACTTCTGGCTCAGATGAATTCAACAGTTTCTGTTTCCATTCCACACAATGCTTCCAGAGTGAACTTTCTTTCTTTTTTTTTTTTTTTGTCCTTTTTTGAGGCCGCACCGCGC
>NW_007728627.1:0-8843 GCF_000696425.1 Galeopterus variegatus | reverse complement strand
GCCGCACCGCGCTCAGCCAGTGAGCACACCGGCCATCCCTATATAGGATCTGAACCCGCGGTGGGAGCGCTGCCATGCTCCCAGCGCCGCACTCTCCAGAGTGCGCCACGGGCTCGGCCCTAGAGTGAACTTTCTAAAGGAGAAGTTCTCAAACAATCCTATAAAGCACAGATGTTTCATATGCTGGGACAACATATTTTGATACCAAAATAGAATAATTGCAGTCATTTCCTAATTTGAAGAAAAATGAATGATCAAAATTTGTTGTTTTGAGCATTTTCCTCTAATAAATTTTTCTTTAATCTTGGGTGCTGTTACCATATATCTATGTTAGAATCTAGTTTATAGTGTGAATTTAGGCCAAAATCTTCTACTTAATTACTTTAAAGTTAGTATATCAACACTTTGTGGTGTTCCACAAAGATAAACATGCCGTGTAAGTGCCAGCCACTTAATCAATCTTGAGATCTACTGTGCTAAAACATAGCTCCGATTCTATATCAGTCCTTTGCTTAGAAAGCTTCAAAGGCTCCCTGTAGCCTAAATTGAAAGGAGAGCCCTAAATAGCTCCCTCTTTACCTGCAAGCTCAGCCACCAGCTCCTTATTACTTCCTATTGCCAGATGGCTCCACTTGTCCACCCGTTCTCTGTTGCTGACCAGTCTCTTCAAGACCATATTTGCTCCTTCTCTTGAAATGAAGATCTTAGCTTTTCAGTCCTTGGAGACAGACCAATGACTTCCCTTTGCCTGTATCTACTGTACTTGGCCAGACTCGATCATTTCATTCTCTTTCTAGCCAATGGAAGAGAGGTTGGACAACCTAAGAGGTAAAGTGCAAACTACTTAGCTTGTATTCATGACAGTACCGAACTGGGTTCCAAATGGCACGCCTGCTGTCTTCCCCTGCTCCCCTTAGTGTCCTGGTCATGCTTCCAGGTTGTGCTTAGTTGTCTCTCCCTTTGGAATCCCTTCTTCCTTTTATGACTACTGAACCCTTTACCATCTTCTGAAGCCCAACTGAAAAACCTCTTCTTTCCCCAAATGCCCTTGCCCAGAATTATCCTTCCTTCCTTACATCCCTCTCTCTGCCCTAGCAAATAGCTCTGCAGGGGAGTTCAAACCGTGTCCTGTTTGGTGGTTACATGTTTATGGCTTTTCTTCCCTACTAGCTTCTGCCACAATAATCTAACCTGGTACTTCGTTACCTTTTTTCTTCACCCAAGTTTGTTTAATACCTTGTTCTGAACCCACGAAGGAATAGATTGCTATATGTTAAAAAAAAAAAACAATTTGGCAAAGAATTGCATTAAAAAAGCACAATTGTAAACTTTGAAATTAATTGATGAGTGACATGCCTAGAAGTCAATGACTATACTCTTGGTAGTTTTTGTTTGTCTTACTATGAAGTTATATAATTTAGGAGAATTAAGGTGTCATTTATCCTTGGGCTGTTATTGGCCATGCGCCCATTCATAGCATGATACAATATGAGCTTTGGCTGCAAACTTGTACAGACGAGGAAATGAAGGCTCAGAGAGAGGAAGTGACTTGTTCAAGATCACTAGTGTTATTAGCAGATTCAAGATCTGAGTCCAGTTCCCCTGATTCTTAGGCCAGCCTTCGATTGAGCTTGTCACTAATAGTTCTTCTTTTTAAGGTAGAGACACACCACCTTTCTTTATGTCTCTTCAAAATTAAGAGGAACTTCCACCCCCCTGCCCCTGAGCCTGCCTTTTCTCTTAGAAGTTAAGCCACAAAGGGAGTCACATGAACAAAACTGGCAGGGAGAAGAAAGCCTTCTACCCACGCCCCCCATTCATTCAAAGTCTTCCTCACTCTACACTCTATTTTCTGAAATGCCACAATTAGAGAGTCACAACTCTGTTCCTGATTAAAATACAGATACATAAATCTCAATGCAATGCTTCAATGTCTGCAATTTGGATTACCAAAAAAAAAAAAAAAGAAAGGAAAAATAAGGAAGGAGGACACCAAGAAATATGGAGGCAAGCCATCGATGTCAATGCCTCATTGTGAATGATTTTATGAGATCCCTTCCTCTCACTGGATTTTCAAAGGGAAAGACAAGATTCTATGGAAGAAAAGAGACCCAAGGAGAAGGTAGCACCTAAAAAGACAAACCTCCTAGCTCACTCATTTGGGGGCTTGGGACTGTCTCTGTCTGGGGATAGAGACTGACTCCTGAGGATACGATGTGTTCTCCCTTCCAGACTTCCCTTTCAGTCCACGTGTAGGGGCTGTTTCAAACATTTGGTCTTCTGAAGCTTGCCCGTGTGATTCTCAAGCAGCACTTCCCTCCTGTGTACTAGACTGCTTTGCCTGGCAGGGCCAGAAAGGAAACAGATGGGATGAGGTGAGCTTAAAAAGTGGGAAGTGGCAGAGGGCGGAGTAGCAACTGTCCACTTTAGAAACAATTTTGCCCCAGACTGAAAGTGTGCAACTCACATCAAAATGTTTTCTATGCAAGGAACAGCCCCTGTAAGCCCCACCCTGCTGAAAACTGCCCAGTGACCTGACACCATGATAATTTACTTGAATTGCTCAACACCCTGGGAGTTCCCTTGCCTCGAGGAGTACAGATTTCTAAAAGGCTAGAGCTATAGTTCTTTTTTTTTCTTGTACCTTCATTCAGTTTGTTTTCTTACACAAATTATTCATATCCAGAGTATTGATGTTTCCAGACACATTGAATAGGTCTAAAAACAATTGCTCACTGAATAATGTTCAAAGCAGAAGAAAAAGAAGTGAGACTCGCCCACCAAAGATGAGATCATTTTTCAAGTTCATTACCTCTTTTCCTCACCCAAGTTTGTTGCACCGGAAACACACAAACCACACCTCAAACTCCAGCTCATGCTAAAGAAATTCTGATTAACAAAAGAAGCTAAAAAAAGGAGAAATAGGAGAGAAAGAAACCAAGAAACACAATATGCTATATTGTCTTAGCCCCCGACTGAAACCCAGGACAAGAACAGACAGTTGTATGACTTGGAGAGGAGAGCAAGGATGGGGGTGGAGATTTTAGATCAGGACAATTGCTGGTCTGCTTAAATTTAGGGTGGGATGAGTCCCTGGGAATAATGAAAAGAGAAGCTTGTTCCCATGACCAACAGTTCACAGCACCCATCATTTTTTGGCTTTAAAGCTCTAAACCTGCATTGACCAGTACAGTAACTACTAGCTGTATCCAGCTATTTTAAGTCACATGATTCAACTAAACATAAGTAAAAATTCAGTTCTTTAGTTGCTCTAGCCACATTTTCAGATGTTCCCTAGCCACATGTGGTTAGTGGCTACTGTCTAGAACATTTCCATCATCACAGAAAGTTCTATTGGACAGCACTGCTCTAGATCCCTGGTGCTGCCTATGATGATCACAGCAACATCACCTTCCTAAAATCAAGGACTAGGGTGCAAGTGAAGGCTCCGGGAGCTCTCAGCCAAGTGAGGACCTCAGGTGTGGGCAATGCCAGAGGGATGCCCAGATCCAGGGCAGGAATACTACAGAGAATCCTTGGGGGAAGTGAGATTAGGGTCCCTCCTCATGAATGTGGTCTCTGTCCCAGTTAGGGAATAGTGGCCCATCAGGTTTGTGGGCAGCCTGCATTGCCATCAGGCCCACATTCCAGAGCCGGCTTGGCATATTCTAGGGCTGACTGGTGTTTGCTCTGGTTAACAATGCAACCAGGAGAGGTCAACAAGAAAGTCTGAGATTTCATTTGTTTTTCTTGACTAAATGGTGCCTAAGGTCCCTTTTGGATGTAAAAGTTTATGACTCTTCCCAAGTGGTTAAAAAAAACAGGTGAGTTGATTTTTAATTCTATTATAGCAGAAAGCAGTCTGTTGTAGCAGAATGCAAAATAAGAAATTTTTCTTTTTATTAAGAAGGTTAACCAAAAGAAAAACCATTTCTTCATAAGGGCTGAAAACTATATAGCCTTAGTTTTATACATAACTGAAAAATGTATATACATAAAATCTAAGTGAGTTCTTTCCTGTTGCACTTAGCAACTCTACTCAGGCAAGAAATGGTCAATAAACATAGTCCTTAATATTAAAAAAATCTTAAAATTAATAAAAATTCTTAAATGTCTTAAAAATCTTTAAAACTAGTTACAAGTGAGGTCTTAGGCTTATAAACATAAACATAAAATATAAACAAAATAATACTAATGTTATTTGAAACTTAATTTGTGTTTTGTATAAAAATGTTGTTAGAATAAAAAATATATTTAGGACCTGGAGATCTTGGTGGATCAACAAATGGGGAAGAGTAAAAATAAATTATGTAAAAATAACATTGTGTAGATAAAGCTAATATGTTGGCCTATTTCAAGCGACACGTTTATGAAGCAGAACTATTTGCCGAGAAGAACCATTAAGTGAATTGCCTCGCAAATCCCATTACGAGGTGGCGGGACCAAGAAGACCAGGAAACTTTCTCTTTGCTATGGGACAGACTATTAAGGAAAAACATGGCCTGTATTCTTAATTTTTCCTTTGCTTTTTGGACTCCACAAGGAAATTGGGGATCCACAAAAGTGTCTGTCTATCTGAAATGTAATCAGGAGATATAGGGTTTCCCAGGGTTTTTGGATTTTTTTAGTCTTTCTGTGAGGACATTTGATGTTGAAATCAGAATGGCTGAATAACCTCCCCAGAACTTTAATCTCAGTTCTGAGAACAGGACAATGACATCAAAGGTTTTAAAAAAGCAATTTGTACAGTTCAAAGTGACAGAGAACAATATAGTCATAATATCCTAAATTACAAAAAATGACAGATTATTCATCAGTAATGGAACCCTTCCCCTATCCCTCCCAGACCACTAGCTTCCCTCCCAGGAAAGCAGTCCAGTCTTAGATGCAGTCTGCTTCCCTGCAGAGTGAAATCAGTCTACTCACCCAGCCTTCTCCTCCTGCTCGTGCAGCTCCAGCCCACAGCAGTCTGCACCAGCCCCAGGTGCTTTTCTACCCTGCAGCAATTCTTTGAGGCACCGGCACCAGGGAAGGGTGGTCTGTGATTGGGAGGAGGCATCTCACATGGGCTGAGCCTGCTGCTGCCTGAGCCTGCCTGGCTGAGGCAGGGAGGAGCGGGAAGCACTGTCAGGAGATCGCTGCTGCTTTGGACTGTGAGACTTGAACAGGTGGAAGCACTTTGACAAGGATTGGCTCACGACCTCTCTGGATTCCTCCTAGCTCTGGACTTTCCTTGAATACTAACTCAAGGTTTTTGTTTCCATTTTGATTTGATTTGTTTTTATTGTGTGATTTGATCGTTCCTTCTGCTTTTGTGGGTTAAAAGGCCTATTAGTCCTGACTGCTCATAGTGATGCTGACACATGTTTACATGTACAGGGTCATGCCTAGTTTCAATCTCTACAACTTGCATATGCTATATTCATGGAGACAGTAATTGCCCAAATAAAGCTCACACTGTAGGTGGCCCAAAGACGAATAAGGAACAAGAGATCTGGAAACAGATTGGGAGAAATTCAGGCAAAGAGAGAGTGGGCTCAAGTAATTATCTGATGATGTCCAATTCTTCCCTTCCATTCCCTTCCTTTCCCTTCTTCTCTTCCTTCTGGAGCCACCATCTGTCAAACACAACACCAAGAACACTACTTTCAATGGCTGTATAGCACATCATGGTATACATGCACCGTAGCTTATTTAACCTGGTGTTAGGGAAGGGAAATGGCAGTAATGTTAGAATTTACTTAGTGCTTTAATCAGTAGACTCAGGAGTCCCTCAAGGGTCAGGACCATCTCTGTCACAGATTCGGTTCTTCAGGAGCAGACTCTGAGACAGCATTTAGTGTGCAGTCTATTTATTAGGGACTACCCTGAGATTAACAGCCACGGAAGGGAGAGGGAAGAAACAGGATTGGGCAGAGAGAGAAGTCGAGCTGCAATAAGGTGGGACAACCTCAGGCGAATCCCCCCACCCCTCCTGGAACTCTGGAGGAAGGTGGCCTTCAGAGTTCTTCTGCGCTGGGCCCTCCATGATCTATCCCTAGCTCCGAGCCACCCTGGGGAGGCAGTTTTCTGTAGCTGAGGTGATTCCTGAAGTGGGCTGATGACTGGAGGCTGCCAGTGCTCCCAGTGGCCAGGCAGCAAGTTCCCCTTGAAGGTGACTCATGGGGCAAGTCTGCATCCATTACAATGCCTCATTCCTCTCCAGCTCTCCAGGGCCTGCTTCAATACGTTATGATCATTCACACAAAGGATTCTACACAACTGTTCAAAGTGGTGCCATGGAAAAATAGTTAATGCCATGGAAATAACCCCTCTCCCAATTCCCTGCATATACTCCTCTGAGAGGGAAACGACCTCATCTTGTGTGATTGGCCCGGGAGAGGCTGCCGTCCTTTTCTGTGGGTCATCCCCCACATCTAGTTCACAGCAGCAGCATCAGTGTAGACAGGGGGTGGTATAGATGGGGGTGGTGTAGACAGGGGGTGGTGTAGACAGAGGGTGGTGTACAGGGCTGGCTGATGAGAGTTCTCATGGAACCCAACCAGCTCCCCTAAGACCAGAGAGTGCTCTGCCCATCACTGGTTTGCAGCCAGTCTGCACCCTCTACCTCCCCTACACTCCAGGACCTAAGTTCTCAAGCTGGGGACTTGGAACTGAAGGGGTATGCCTGTCCCTCTCTGCCTGGCCACACTGCTGCACCGCAGTCCTCCACGTTCTTCCTCCTCCGTGGTGGTTCCAAGGCAAGTTAGCAAGTCTGGTGACTAGTGTGAAATCTACCTGGGCTGGAACATATTGGTCCTCTACACACTCGCAAGCTGTTCAATCCTTATGGCGCTTCCTTCTCTCATCTTTGGGGCAAGGAACCGCTGGAATGTTTTTCTTCACAAGCACTTCTTTCCCTAAACACCACGCCCCTTCAAATCCACTTTCTTATGGGGGAGGGAGGGAGTTGTGATGCCCACTGGGTGAGAAAGAGACTGGCCCTCTATCTGAAAGTTCTCTGAATTAGGAATGTGGGTTATTTAACACCTTTTGTTCTCTCTAGTCGTCAATTTCAGGAAAAAGACTTCTCAAACCATGTTGTCTAGTATATTTTCAGTACTTACTAAAAGTCCCAGTTAGTGTCAGATTTACCCTTCACAATCACCCTGTGGGGTAGATACTATTACTCCCCCCATTTTTTTTATTGGTTATGAATATTCATGGGGTACAAAGCAAATTGTCACTACTCATGCCTAAGATGTGATGGCCAGATCCATACTGGCAGCATGTCCACTACCACAAATTATGATTATACTCCATGTCCCCCACCCAATTATTCCCCAATTATCCCTGACCTCCCTCCCCCTCTCCATTTCTCCCACTCCACTTTGTGTCCCTAGGTCTGTTCTCTCCCTCTGCAAGTCCAATGCACCACTGTGGTCTTTCTTTCCTTCCTTCTTTCTCTCTTAGCTCCCACTTATGAGTGAGGACGTGCGGTATTTATTGTACCCTCTGTGCTTTGCTTGTTTCACTCAACTGTAAGTTTCTCCAAGCTCGACCATGTTGCTGTAAATGTTACTCGCCCCCATTTTAGAGGTGATGGTGCTGAAGGGCGAGGATGTTAGCTGACTGTGGTTACAGAGCTTTTTAGAGGTGAGGACCCTGCTCAGCCTGTCCTCGCAGCCTGCATTTTTATATTTGAGTGTAGTTAGATGGTCAGGGTAACTTTTAAAATAGTATTAAAATTTTTAATTACCAATGTGATTTTTTCCTGTTAATTGCTTAGTGAGGTTAATAGAGAGCAGAATATTGTTCTTGGGATACGTAAGAAACTATCTATTGCAAAATTGGACCAAGATTAAGTCTGCCAGCGCACCCGGGCTCCCTACAGAGTAGAGCAGGTTACTGACCAGAGCTTAGCTTCTCTATTAAAAAAGCAGGGTCAAACCTGCGAACGATGTGCCTGAAAGTGCCCAGGTCCACAGAGTTCTCTGGGGCCTCTGAAAATAGCTTTTTCTCTAGCTGGTCTTGACTCTGCAAATTTTCCGGAAATGTATAAATTTGGGCTTTTTGACCTCTAATGGTCTTCTCTCTTACTCAGCAATTCTTTTGCTCAGCACTAATTGAAATTCCCATATTCCCTTCACTTCTGGCAATGTATGCTCCCTCCACATGCCTTTTGCATGTGCTACTTTGGTGGAAATCCATTTTTCCTAGCTGTTCCCAGGCAGACTCCCTGTCACTCTTCAGGTGCAGCTCGTCTCTCACCTCCTCCAAGAAGCCTTTCCTGATTGCCATCTGAAGTCCAGTTACTTTCTCTCATGACACTTTATTTCCTTCATATTGGTATTGTTCATATGTTGTCTTATGGGTGACCTTGCTGCCTCACCCAAACTAGAATCCTTTTGAATGAATAAATGAATTTCTGGTTTGGGAGGTTGAGTGTGAACTATTCAGGTCAGAAAAAAAAAAAAAAAAAACCAATCATTATGTTGAGTAATGCTTGAGAAAAGCCAAAAGTGTGTGACCAAGGTGCTAGTTTTATGAAGGTATATGCATTTCTTTAAGAATTGCCCTAAATTTTTCTCTGCTTTTAAAACAACATTCATCATGTTGTTCTTTTTTTTTCATTAAATTTTTATTTTGTCAATATACAATGTATATGATTATTATGGCCCATCACAGACACCTCCTTCCCTCCTCCCTCTCTCCCCTCCCCCCCAAGAATGTCCTTTCCATTTGCTTGTTATAACAATTTCAAAAAGGTATAGTTGTTATATCTTCTTCCCCACCTCCCTGGTTTTCTTTGTGTGTGTGTATGTGGGTGAATTAATTTGTTTATTTTTTAGCTCCCACCAATG
>NW_007728626.1:290087-291700 GCF_000696425.1 Galeopterus variegatus | reverse complement strand
TTCCTTCATGACTAATAATGTTGAGCATCTTTTTATGTGATTACTTGCCATCCATACATCTTCTTTGGTGAAATGTGTGTTCACACATTTTGCTCATTATTTAATTTGGTTGTTTGTTTTCTCTATTATTAAGTTTTAAGAGTTTTTTTAAAAATGATATGTTCTGTATACAAGTACTTTATCAGATATATGTTTCGAAAATATTTTCTCTCAGTCTGTGGCTTGTTTTCTTCTCATATTATTGTCTTCCAAAGAGAAGTTTTTGATTTTTATTAAATGCGATTTATCAATTTTTTATTTTATGGATTGTGCTTTTGTAGTCATAGCTAAGCAATATTTGCATGACCCAAAGCCATAGAGATGTTCTCCTATGTTTTCTTCTAGAAGGTTTATAGTTTTAGGTTTTACATTTAGGACTATGGTTCATTTATTTTAAAATTTTTTATATGATCCATTTTGAGGTAATTTTTGTATATGGTGTAAGATATGGATTGAAATTCATTTTATTTTTTTTGCATATGGATATCCAAGTGTTCCAGCACCATGTGTTGAAATCACTCATCTAATTTTAAAATATGGAACACATAATTCCAGTGTGGTTTATAGATTATCTCAGCATAATCACTCATAGTGCTCATTGAAAATGCTCATTGAAAACGCACCGGTCTCACACCAGCACTTCGAATTAAAATCGTATGACAAATATCCTAGGTGACTCTTGTGGCTACTTATCTTTGGGAACAACTGGCATAATGCCATTATTATCCATTAAGGCTGTACTTGAAGTCAATATTACCCCATCGAAGCTCAAAAAAGACATAATTTAGAAAAGTTCAGCAAAATTTCATCTGTTTGGGGAAAAATTCCAAACTTGAAAAGCAATGGGAAAAACCAAAAGTATAAGAAAAAAATAGAATGAGCAACTGCAAAAATTAAAAAAAAAAACATCAAGATCATATATTTGCTAACATACATATGAAAAATTCCTAAACATCCAAAAATCTTAACTGATTTAAAAGTCAAGTAATAATCTGGGAAATATTTTTGAATAGGACAAGTGATTAATTTTTAATCTATAAAGAGACATAAAATGATTAAAAATGAGTAAATAACTCACTGTGGAATACATAAATGGAAAAAAGACATAAAATATAGCATTGAGATTATATTGAGAGAATATTGTTCAGCCAGTAAGATTATCTTAAAAAGTAATTTGAACAATGGTGGAGAAATGCTTATGATATGGCAAAAAGCCTGAATACAAAATTGATTCATATGTCTTCATGTACATAAAATAGGTACATACCTATGCTATCTATCCCAAGTAAATCATTGTACAATATATGCATGTGTTAAAACAACTTACTGTACCCCACAAATATGTACAAGTAAAAGTTAAAACTTAAAAAAGGCTTCAGAGAAAGCAACCGAAAGCAAATATGCTCCTGGATGGTATTTTCTAAGTTTTCTCCAATGACTATATCTATATATCTATATCTATATCTATATCTATATCTATATCTATATCTATATCTATATCATCTATATCTATATATATATAGTTGACATAATCAGAAAAGAATAAAAGTCAAATCTAGTTTTTAAGAAGAAAG